>NC_052123.1:4498627-4532239 GCF_012273895.1 Zerene cesonia | reverse complement strand
CTTCTTCTATCTAATGCGTTGAACTGGGGCATCAAAACGTGATCATAAATAGACATAGTTTAATCGCGGATTTTAATAAAGAATTTTTTGACTACGACATAATTTTAAAATTTTCACCAATAATAGCAAGGTTTTTTTGACTCTAAATTGTTTTGATTAGAATGTTATTATCACGAATAGTAGAAGTCAGTGCGTATGCTTTTGCTTTCAATAGTATGTACTGGTGTGTTCCGCATGGTCCGCTCTGTGGACCAACCATTTTTCCCAGTTTTTAATAACGACTTATTTATAACATAGCAATTTTTTTCTGATGATATTGTATAGGTCATTTGATTCACAAATAAATACACCTTTCCTAGGCTTCCCTTTGCACTAAACGTTTGTATGTAATATGTTTATAATTCAGATTCGCTGAATAGGGTGTTTGGTGTGTTTCGAAGATTACGGTTTTATGATTTTGTTTAAAAGTATTTACTTAACTCTTTTTTCCTTGAGTAAATTGTAAAATGGTGTTAAGGAATCTATCTTGACTCTGATATTGTAGTATTAAACCTAACATATGACACTGATCAGGATATGTATGTTTGTTTTATTGACACATGACGGTGTTGTCAATGATGATAGTAATGATGATGAGCACGAGTGTAGGGATGATGGCGAAGACGAGAATGTCGAGGACGGTGGTGACGATGGTGCGGATGTTGCAGGCGTTCACGTACATAGTGACGGAGCTGGCGAGCGGCGGCGAGCTGGCGGCGCAGCTGGGCGCGGTGGGCGAGCGCGCGGCGCGGCGCCTGCTGGCGCAGCTCGCGCTCGCCGTGGCGCACATGCACGCGCGCCGCGTCGTGCACCGGGACATCAAGCCGGAGGTGAGCGGCGTGAGCGGCCTGCTCGTCATACTATATCGAAAAATAAAAATATGAATGTCTAAAAATGGTGGTCGAAACACGACAATCACAAGAAAAGATTAATATTTAATATGACATAAATATAACGTGAATGACTTAAATAAAAATAGTTAGTCAAAGTCTTAAAGAACAAACCGATATGATTATGCAAAAACAAAACGAATATTTAATGTGAAAATGTTTGTCGATCCTTAGGGTAAAATTTTGCCCTGACAGTTATGGTTTGTTTTGACGATGATGATGATGATGATGATGATGATGATGATGATGATGATGATGATCTTGACAAAGATTTATTATTTTTTTCAGAACATCCTTCTGACGACGTCCCGCCTCAACGAAGCGAAAGTCAAAGTGGTAGACTTCGGGTTCGCGCGCCGCCTGCCCGAGAGCGAGGAGCGGCAGCGGATGATGACGCCGTGCTTTAGGTAATGTGGCTCTTATTGTATACGCGATAGAGTTCATATTTCAAGTGAAAAAATTTGCTTTTATTTTTATGAATATTTTAAAGTGGGTGATTAGGCTTGATATCTGTAATATGTATATTTCTTATAAATGTTTTCTAATTATTCGCACATTTTCCTCACCCTTCAGTGTCCATTCCTTCTTTCCAGTCGTCAATCCTGTCCTTATCCCTTTCCCAATAAAAGCGGGCAGCGAATGTACCTTCGCGAGGCACTACGTCTGCATGCAATGTGCACGGGCGGTGGTGATCGCTTACCATGGCGAACCACCAGCTCAGTTGCCCATTTGTGACATAAAAAAAAATTCATACTATTTAATACTTATTAAACTGGATTAAGTTTTTTCGAGGCTTGAATATCTGCTACATCATTTTAAATGATGTAACCAAACTTGCTTCTACATTAACTTGAGTACGTTTCGATTGCAGTTTACCGTACGCCGCGCCCGAGGTGGTGTCGTGCGTGCGCGGCGCCGGCGCCGGCTACGGGCCCGAGTGCGACATGTGGAGCTTGGGGGTCATATTCGTGAGTGCTCAGCGTTTTGTTGGAGAGAGAGAGTGGGAGAGAGAAAGAAAGAAATGATGAAAACATGTTACACGAAAAATTACAAAAATAAATATATATTGCAAGATTTAACTTTTAGTTTTGTATCACCAAATGAATAGCTAAAAATTAAATCAATGAAATGCTTTATACGTGAGAAAATTTAAAAGAAAAAAAAAATAATGGGTATTCGAACCCGCTTAATTTCGCTAAACCGCAGCAACGCCTGGCCTCTCGGCCAGCCGTGATCCTGCGTCAGTAATAGAATTTTTTCTACTCTCTCTCGGTTTCACACACGATAGAAGTGAAACTTCAGTAAATCGACAAAAGAATGAGATGAATATATATATATATATATATATATATATATATATATATATATATATATATATATATATATATATATATATATATATATATAATAGTATGTATATTTCTGTCTCACTCTTTGCCGGCTTCATTCTACACATTTTTGTATTTGTGTCTCTTACCTGTCGTTTTTTCCGTTTCATCAGCTTTGAAATCACAATGATTGTAAAGAAGTTTTACTTCAAAAACGAAAGAGCCCTTAAAATGTTTTCACGTTTAGAACTATCTACACTATCTTTCTTCTAATATATAAAATTCTCGTGTCACAGTTTTCATCGCCATACTCCTCCGAAACGGCTTGACCGATTTTGATGAATTTTTTTGTGCTTATCCGGTATCTATGAGAATCGGCCAACATCAATTTTTCATCCCCCTAAATGATCAGAGTAAGGCAGAACAGCGTATGCCGGGTGCAGCTAGTAATATTATAAATCAGCAATTCTTTCCCATTTCTAGTACTGCATGCTGTGCGGGAAGGCCCCGTTCGCGCCGAGCTCGCGCAAGGAGCCCGTCACCTCGCTCATGGATCGGATTCGAAGCGGCACCTTTTCTATGGACGGTGAGTTTATGATTGTATGAAAAGTTGTGTAATCTTACACCTTTTTTTTATTCAACGATAGGGCAGCACTTGACCATGATCTCGCCTGATGGTAAGCTGAGATGTGGCCGAAGATAGAGTGCTACTTTTTTTTATGTCATAGCGGGCAACTAAGCTGATAGTTCGCCTGATGGTAAGTGATTACTACCATGAACATTCGGAGAAGCTCAGACCTCTGAGAATGCGCTGCCCGCTTTTAAGGGATAAGGAAAGGATTGTTGAATGGAAAAAGGAATGGACTGGAAAGGGCTAGGAGAAGGAAATAGGCCTCCGGCTCCCCCACTCACCGTACGAAACACAATAGCAAGCTATTATTTCACGCGGGTTTTCTGTGGGGGTGTGGCACTTCCCCGGTGCGAGCTGGGCCAATTCGTGCCGAAGCATGCTCGAATCCCACAATAAAAACTACTTCTACAACTGAAATACTTACTACTAATACTACCTATTTTGGAGTTCCAAATTAAAAATTCTAAACCTTTAATTTATTGAACAATAACTCAAATGCAGTCCATTAGTAATACTGAATGTAAAAATTATAAAGTAAAAAAAAAAATCACCAAAACGCAGAGTTTCTACGTTAGTTATCTATAGATCAGATACAGATCCGGCTCGAAAGGACAACGGAAATTAGTGGTCCTTCGAGCCGTGGTGTTTAATTTCATTGTCAATGATAGACAGAAATGAAATACTATATATAGATGGTTGTAGACAGTTAGTATGTCAGTAGTAAGTGAAGCTCATTTTTTGTGATAACAGTGAAACTGATTTTGATTATCATTTTAACCACGCTCGTCTTTCAAAAACAAAGTGAACAAAATTTTATTAATATTGTTATTTTACTGGTAGTTGTGATGAGAACAGTGATGATCATGTTTTTTTGTTTGTTTGTCCTATAAAAATGAATTGTATGGTTTAGTGTAGCAAATTGTTTGTTGTGACGCGCAGGTGCGGGCTGGGCGACGGTGTCGGCGGACAGCAAGCGCATCGTGCGCGCGCTGCTGTGCGTGCGCGCGCACGAGCGAATGGGCGCGCGCGCGCTGCTGCACGCGCTGGGCGCCGCGCCGCCGCCCGCCGCCGCCGACCCCGCCGACCCCGCCGACCCCGCCGACCCCTCCGACCCCGCGCCCTTCCGCCTCGCGGTCAGTGCCTGCGCTAGCTTTTGTGTAGATATACTAGTCTGGGGTGATGGGCTCGGGCGATAAGAAACTTCGATTTTTTTGAAGTTTCTTTTGGGTCGATTGCAGACCTTACACATGTACAAATGGATTGTCGACTTTAAATTGTATAGGGGTTAGGAAAGGATTGACGAGAGGTAAAAGGAAAGGACTGGGAAGAGTAAGGAAGTACAGTAGCATGCTACTATTTCACGCCGGTCTTTTATGGGGGTGTGTCACCGGTGTCACCGGCGCGAGCTAGCCAAATCCGTGATGAAGCGTGCTCGACTCCCACATACAAAAACTTTTTAAAACTGTGAGATTGTACATCATCACGGGTGGCCGAGAGGCTAGGCATTGCTACGGCTTGGCAAAAAGACGCAGGTTCGAATCCCGCTCAGTGCTCAATTTTGTTTTTTCATTTATAAAGCATTTTCAATAACTAAATTAATATTGTATATTAATTCAAATGATATCCCTTGGATGGTATAAGTCCGTCGCCTTGCGAAGTGCAGCAGAAAAAGGAAGGTTTTAACGTTTCGTAATCTTACAATCCCTTCTACAGTGTATGAATTGTTTTGTTAGAGAAACGAAAAGTGTCTTAAATACAGATTAATTTTTCCATTTTTGTTGATAAATTGTCATTTAATCTATAGACTATTTAGTCTATAGACTATATATATACACATTTTTCATAATTGCTTTTTCACTCACAGGACATGACCAAAGCTGATCTGTACAAGCGCAGAAATAAGAACAAGCAGAGAAAGTCGAGCACCTCAGAATCGACCGAGACCACCACGGAATTAGAGGAGACGAGAGAGAACAGCCTCTTGGAAACCATAAACAACCTCAAGAATAGAATGAACAAGAACTCCATAGAGAACGATGTGGAACTCATCAAAGCCAACACGCAAGACACTCCGGTCAACGAAAGCGCCGAACCCACCTTCGATGACTCCAGCGACGAAGTGCCCTCTGTCAAACCGGTGGAGAAGACCTACTCCAAACCCAAGTCTAAACTGGACGACTACATTTACATCGAGAGCAGTCAGGGTCTGGAGGATACGGAAGTGGCGTTCCCGAAGACGACGCGCAGAAAAGTGTCCCAATCCCCGGTTCCGAGGAAAAGGAGAAAAATCGAGGGCAAAAAAGAGGGAATGGAGTTGCGTAGCCGCGTCGAAACACCAGAGAAGCGCGGCAGAGGGAGACCCAGGAAAGTTCCGGAAGGTGCACAGAAGGAGTCAATAGAGAATGATAAGAGAGTCACGAGGAAGCGCAGACACGAGGAGATGACGAAACCAGTGCTGCGCGAGAAGGGACAGAACGGCAGACAGAGCAAGAGCAACGAAAGCGTCAGGAAAGTGGTGAAGGCGAAACGTAACCTGCCAGAAAAGGTTGACGACAACGTCAGGATGACCAGGTCGAGACGTAGGCGTCTGGAGATCAGCCTCTCGCCATCGGAAGTCAAAAACGTCGTCCCGACCCTATCCATTGAGTCTGATCGTCGAGTCAATTCCATTGAAAGCAGTAAGTCCGCGCGGAACAAGCGAGCCAACAGGAATAACGGAAAGGCTAAAGCGGCCGCTAGCGCCAAGTCTAAAGTCAAAACGGTGGCCAAGAACAACAAGAAGAACGCGAAAAACGTCAAAGCGAAAGTCAACGCGCCGCCCGTGCGCACGCGCACCCGCGCGAACCGTAGGTGAAAAAAATTCGTTCCTACCCGCACTAAAGAAAAATCGTCGTTCGAACCCTATAGACTGTTAACGATTCGTAGTTAATTCCAGCGTTCTAAAAAAATTCCAAAAAAAATCGACAAAAAATTTGAAAAAAAATATAGTGACGCAATACGGACGCTTGCTCATCGTTTAGTTTAAAGTTATTTATTTAAAAAAAAAACAATTTTTTAAGTTATTCTAACGCCTAGTTGGAGTGTGCGATGGACAAGTGTTTTTTTTTTTAATTTTTATTTAATGTTACTATTAATTTAAGGCCTCCCGTTTTCCCAAAATTACCATTAGATTTAATTCTTTGATTGTTAATATGTATTCTGAATAGACAATTATTATTAATAATTAATTATTGTAATTAGGTAAGATCGATGTGTGTTTGCGCACTTAATAGTTAAATTGGTTATTTTTTATTTACGTCCCTCTGTCGATGGTAAAATAAACAGTAATGGATTACACCCAATGTGCCTTCGCGTTTGTTTTAACAAATTTTATCATATATAATCACTTTCTTTTCTTTATAAAATAAAATGTAACTTGATACCTGCGACAGCTGTCCGAAATAACACAGTAATACAGATTAAAAACACGTGACATTTTATATAAATTTAATTTATTGATACTAAATAATCAAGTATTACTCCGAATGTTATGAAATAATACCGTTAGAATGGAATGAGTAGTTTTATCTAGAAAGTAAAAAAACTTCTAAAGGGATAAAAAAAATAAGTAGAAAATATGCTATCGCAAGAATCAAGTCTTCGTATGCTACACTTTGTCTGTCTTTTCGTTCAACCTTATAACAATCGATTACTGAATATTTTACCACATCATTGATAATAAATAGAAGAAAAATATTAGAATTGTTATGCTCTGTAGTACACTATGACATATTGTATCTGTATTAACTCGTTCTAAACAAAAAAAGTTTAAAATTCGATTTTTAAATTTCTTTCGAGCATAATAATTTATTTTACATTCAAAATTTATTTGACAAACAGTTGAACAGATCTCGATATAATGTTGTATATGTATATTCGTTTGAGATATTTAGTATAATAGATATAAATTTGTAAAAATGACTTTTCGTGTTTCTTTGATTTTATTCCCTTGTAAAATTGCACTAATGGTTAATGAGTTGAACATTTCAGCAACGATCTTCGATTCTTTGACTTGAAAAATTAACTATGATTTTGTAGGAAATTCGTATGTTGTTAAATATATTACATAGTGCGATTTTCAAGGTAATTCTATCACATATTTCTCTTCCGAAAGTATATATATTTTGTGTATGGTGGTGTAAGTGCCAAAGCGTGCTTGAATTGTTGAATTTTTAGCAAATACGCGTTTTTAAAACACAGTTTTAAATAATTATCACAATGAATTATTCTCCACGTATTTTCTTTTTCTTAGATTTTTTTTTTGTTGTAAGCGCTTTTACCAAAAAACGTTTGTTTTGATTGTAAATACGTTAGAATTAGTACAAAAATCGGTGGAAGATTATCATTATTTATGTATGTGTTTATAATAATATGCAGAAACGCCGCTTTTCAAGTCTAGAGGCATATCAATGATTTTGCACTAATACATTTTGTATCGTAGACTTGTGTTTGTCTGTTCAGAGCTTATTTGAAATTTGTGATGAAAATTAAATATGATCTGTTTCAATTTCTAAAATTTAAATTTGGCGGGTTCGCTGCTTGCTGTCAAATGTCATATTAACTTTTTTTCGCTGATTTTTTTTCACTTCACAGCAAGCGGCAAAGCTGATCGGGATTGTTGTAAATCATTGAGAGTTTAAAAATAAGATAATTAACGATTCGCAATTTATCAAAACTGATGTAATTTTTCACCAATAAGTATGTCTTTGGAGTCGAAAACTGTGTTCTTAGGCAATATGTTCGTTACTTTCGTGAACAACGCAGTGTTATGTAATAGTCGAATAACATCTTAAATGTGTTTAAAACGAAATAAATGTAATGTATTTTTCAATGTACCAAGTCGAAGATACATACATTTAAATTTTTTGGGAAATTAAAAATTTCCGAATGCTTGATATGAAATAAGCTATGTCATTTGAAGTGCACTTAATGGATTGAACCAAAAAAGATTATATAATTTTATAAAGTGTTAGAAGTTATTATTGAAGAGTCGGCGATTAAATAAATGTTTTTGTAAACACGAATGCCGGCTGGAGATATTGGATTGTAATAAATATACCATTTTAACATTTTTAAATTGTTTCATTTTGTTATTATTAAAATCGATTTAGTTTTATTAAACACACGAAAGAGATATCATTAATAAAGTTACTAGAAAACTTTTTACATTTATTTGTGAATTCTCGTTGGCAAGTACTGAGCAGTGCCGTAATTACTAATTAGTATCGTGGTCTGTTCAGTTCTCGTAATCGTATTATTATCATAAAGCTTTTCTGGATGAAGATGATAGCTAAGAAAAGAAGTAAGATTACATAACAAGAATGAAGTAAGAATAAGCTGCAAATAAAGATTTACAAGCGTGACGTAGGTTTTAAAAACAACTATTCGGATATTTACAATAGGTTATAAGAGGTCGTCAAAACGTTTTCCATAGTTTTAAATTTCATGACGGTAATTTTCAAAGTATTACAGCGCTCATTAGAAAATTTCCCAATGCACGTGCAGTTTATCTTCAGACACTTAGATCGCGAGTCTAGTTGTTCATTATACGTTAATCGTAATAAGTTCCTAAGTTTTGTTATATAGATTCTCTTCTTAATATCCTTAATATCCTTATACCTTAACTGCAAACTCAATAATTTTCATTTACTTTGAATTTTAATGTGGGAGACGTATCAAAGAAATCTGTGAAAGTCCATACGTTTTGAACCAAAATCTCCAAGATAAATAATTATCGTACAAGAAAATAAAGTCGTATTATTTTGTTTTTTAAATTATCCGTAATATTAATGGTTGCACATAGGTAATCATTAAAATAGTTTTTATAATTTCCAACTTATTTTAACTGGTAACATTTAACAGATATCAGACGTGACATTCATTATTTTTAATCTACATTTTTTTTGTGAACTATCAAACGTCAGAACTGTGGGAGATGTCGAGTTTGTGTTGTAAAAATAATTAATTTGTCGACGTTTTTGTGTAACAATTATGTGAATAATGAGATGAAAGTGTAAATAAATATTTTATTAGTGTTCGCTAGTGATTATGGCGCATAGTGGTGGTGTTTTAAGTTCAGATATATCACGGAGAAATCCTCAAGATGAATATGAGCTGGTACAGAGGATTGGTTCGGGCACTTATGGAGATGTCTACAAGGTAGGGGCTTTCTAGCACTTAATTTTTTCCGTCATCGCGGCGTTTACAAAGCTATAATACTAGTATCATGGTGAATCATGACATTCATACATAAAATCGTAACGGGTCTCGAGTCACATTCTGCATACGTTATTAATTGGTCAGCCAAAAATGATGGCACGAAACAGAACACGAACATCATGCGAGTTTCATGAAAATATTAAATATTGCACGCATTTACGTCCTTGGTTACTAAATTGGTTAATTGACTGAAACTTCCCACTCTGAATAGTGCAATTGCTTTCGACACATTACAAAGAGTCTTTAATTATGCCAATATTTATATTGCGTATCATAAATAATATGTAGTTGTGTATAAATAACAAACAATAATCTTTGAAACAAATTTTTTTGTATGGAATTACTTAATACTACATTTACAGCCATAGTAGTTTACAATTAATCCATTTATAAATCGAACCAGACATATCTAAGTGATATCAACATATTTATGTAAAACTTATCATAACTCACGATAAAATTTACCTTAAGACAAAATTTAAATATCCATATGTTATAAATGCAAGGGTATGTAGACTTTTTTATAAGCATATATTAAAATCCTTACTGATAAACTGCTCTGCTTCAAAATTGTTAGACTACGCATATGATTTATTTTGGAATGAAGCTAATTTTCAGTTAATATTGTAACAATTATTAGAGTCATAATTAATAAATATTTATAAAAACAAGGCAACACAGATATAATTAAATCTAAAGTAGGTTAATAGCTTTAATATCACTAACTGTTGCTATCACAAAATGATCTGAAACTATTTGACATTAAAAGTAGAGCATTTCCTATTTCAAAATCAAATCTTTACTTATATTATAAATGCATACAAGTGTATTTGTTTGTCACAATATAAAGGAGTAATTTTATGATATGATATTTGTAAAAATGGTTGGAGTGATTAGAGGCTAGAGTATGACATAGACTAAAATTTACAGAAGTGAATAAATTAATTATTCCCATGGTAATTGCATTTGACTACAGCAAAGCCACAAGTAGAAAGCTAGTTCTTTATAACTTATCGTATAAGTGATTTAATAATGAAACCTGCATAATTTGGGACAGTGAATGAACTTAATTAAATTTGCTCTAATATGTAGAAAAAAAGGTTAATTAAGGTGTTGCTCACAAAATACTGAATATATATGTTCAATTAAACCAACTTTTACTAGACAGTCACATCTATTAATAAGACGTTATAATAAAGTAACATGTCACATGATAAATACCATGTATTAAGTAGCATTTACCTCTCAGTGGTCACAGCTCAGCAAAGCGTGAATGATTCACAAACATTGACTCATTGCGTTCGGTTTCGGTTGTTCATAATTATAGTTTTGGTGTCTTGCAACAGTTTGGCCGTTAATTGTATTGATTGAGAACAGAGAAAGAATTGGAGTGGGTCAGTATGTTTTTTTTTGTGTAAACAGGTGATATCATTTATTCTACTTATGCAGGGAACTGGTTATAAATAGATTTTGTATGTTAACTGGCTTTTGCCTGTGGCTTTGCATGCGTTAAATTTGGAGTAGTTTAATAGATCTAAACATTTCTCTTGAATCACTCTTCCTATTAAATAAACCCCATCAAAATCTGTTGAGTAGTTTTAAAGATTTAAGCATACATAGGGACATAGGGACTGACAGATAAAGTGACTTTGTTTTATTCTATGTAGTGCAATTTTAGCGATATTGATTATTTCTTTCACACAAATTTTCCTGTCAAATAAAGTAATCCTTCGCTCTCATCTGTTTACGTTTGGCCACGATTTCACGAATGAACGACTGGACCGATTTCGCAATTTTTTTTTTCAGTTGCGTTCGGTACTGTCTGAAAAAGGATCTTAAGAAATCTATGCCAAAATAAAAATTAAGAAAACTTCACTGCTTGACCTTCGCCCGTTTGAGAGTTGCGGTTATACAGAACTACGGAACACGGGTCAGTTTGTGATAAAGAAGTCGCTAACATACAAACATACAGGTGAAGCTAATAAAAGCGTGTTAAAATAATATCACATACGGATGATGCGAACTGGATTGATAAATATGTCATGTTTATGTGTAATTGATCAATTGTCTCTCCGTGGGAGACATACGAGAGGAAGCTGTAATAGAAATACGTTTAACTTGAGCGCGTTTGTTGCTCTAACTAACTGCGCGACGCGGTTTCACCCGTGGACAAACGCGGGCAAACGGACGTTTCGTAATAATATGGATGTAGATCTTCATTCAAGAAGAAAGAATGTCACAACCCAAATAAAACAAAAAATGTATATTACAAAAAATATATATTACAAAAAATAAGACAAATACTGCTTCTACGTATATAGAATAATAAAATAATAAATATAGCTTTCAAAACACGCATAAATGATTGAGCTAAAACGTCTCACTTGCTGCTATACAGAGTATACGCAAGAAAATTCAAATCAAATCAAATATGTTTATTAAATCAAACACTTAACCTAACCTTATAGCTAAATACATCAGGCTAAATATTTAATCCTGGCCATCTTAATCTACATTTCTATTAGTTTAGGCTTTAGACAAACGTACTTCCTGATTTTTTTCGTAACCTTCGAGGGTGGGTGACTCCGTGAACAGAATATGGCGGACGATTACGAACTCTGGTTATTTAAATCGCTTGGTTTTTGAATACATAATGTGTCATTGTAAATTTGTACAAAATCGTTAGATTAAGATCTACTACGCGAGATTGTAAACAGTCGAAAATCCGTAACATCTGCTCGTAACCTGCGTAATTTTTCGGTAAATTATAAATATATAAAAATAGATAATTTGTTATCTATCGATGGAACCTACAATTAAACTAAGTTTGTATGTTACATATATGAGCAAGTTCTAGGCTATTCGTGGGACATAAAAAAGTGCAACATCTCGTCTAGATTATATGAATTATAAATTAATAAGAAAAGCTACAATAAATCTAGTATGATCAATTAAAATTGTTCATCGTACGAACCGGTGGGACACGCTAGACGGTCATCGAACCTGCACCCTTGGGTTGGGTGACTAGACTGGCTGTAGCCCGCGACGCGCCCTGTATCTTATCATCTTTACCTATCTTTACATGAATTGCGATGCAAACAGATTCTGTTATTATTATACTAGCGGTCCGCCGCGGCTTCGACCGTGGTACATATATAGCCTGTGTAGGAAGGAAGGTGGAATTTCCTCCACCGAAAAAGGGTGGATCCTGGACTAGTCTGCCCGTCTGGCCGGCCGGTAAGGCCCCAATTGAATGATTTTGGAAAGTTGTATATATGCCTCTGTAGCGAACGAAATTCTGTATGCTTATCGGGTATGTCTGAGAATCGGTCAACATCTATTTTTTATACCCCTAAATGATAAGAGTCAGGCAGAACAGCGTTTGCCGGGTCGGCTAATATGTTATAAAATGTAACAGTACACATATATTTTTATGTTTATGTCTTAAATGAATAGGTGCCCTAATTTTCTCAATAGAACTCAAAGCAATGATTATAAGAAATTTCGTTAGCTTGCTTCTTGTGCTTATCTCACGCTTGGCCTTTTCGAGATTGGCTCGTAACATCCTCTTAAGTATTTTATGAACTAAATTTAGTCCGCACAGGTCGCCAGTTAAGGAAGTTATTGTAATAACAATAAATCGATCGCGATCCGAGATCAATGGATCCGAATTATTAATAGTTTTAGTTATTTGTTATCTTCCTTCGGATTTGTCTATCTTTATGTTCAGTGGGGTTCTATATTTATGGTAATGTTAGTGATATTAGTGTTTTCTAGTGTTTTGTTATACGCGATCAAATATAGTATTAAATAAAGTATTTCTTTTGTCAAGACTGAATGATTCCGTTTGAAATGGTGGTTTGTTTTAACATTACCAACTTCCTATACCCACCAGCGGTCTGAGTCCAGCGGATTCCGGATTTATTTGAATTTTCATTTGAGAATACTTGAAATTCAATATGAAATAACTTACTATAACTAAACGACTAACTAGCCGACTTCCAACCGAAACCCCGTTCCTTCATCGCATTATTATAACATCCAACGTAAACTGGCTCATCAACATAGCGAGAGGCCTATGTTTTTTTTTCAATTATAATATAAAACACATGACGTCACCGGCGGAATGCAACAATAAAGCCAAAACACTTGCTATGCGATACACGCCTGCTGCGCACGTGTTGACATACGTTAATACATAAGCGCTGTTAGGCCGGCCTCACACAGTCGCAATGCCGCTCTGAAATCAGAGTCTGAATTCAGAAAGCACAGAAATGCATACAATTTCACTGCACCTGCACACACATTAAGATGAGATGAGATGTGTCTGATGTGCGATTTGATTTCTAGAAAATGATGTTAATGAATAAGAAAGCACATCTCTATATATAATAGAAATACATTTCTGTAGAGTAGACTCGCACACACCGGAATTAAGATTATGAATCGTATCAATTGTGCTACAGAATTGATACCGAGAGAGCGTGTTATAACTATCTGATTAAGACCTTTGAGATAGGTGTTGGGCACGCTATTGGAATCCACATTGTGAATTAAGAATCTGAATGCAGACGTCTATTCTGGTATTGATCAGCCTTATTATTGTACACTATCCAAGTAAGATTTATATTTATTTAAATTGAACATGCGTTTGATGTTTTACATAATTTTTAATACACGTAAAAATCGTCTAGCAATATTAAATATTATTTTATAATTATGAATTAAAGACTAACTTTCCGCCCGCGACTTCACCCGCGTTACGAAAAGATAAGAATAGACGCTATCGGAGTTCTCCCCGCACAGTTCCCTTGTTGTTTCCGGAATGAAAACTATCCAATGTCCATTCTCGGGTCACAAACAATCTCTGTACCAAATTTAATGCAAATTGGTCCAGTGGTTTTTGCGAGAAAACGATACAAACATACAAAAATACAAAAGTAGTCTCTTTATAGTATTAGAAAAGATAATAATTTCGACCGAAAGATCAAGCCACTTTTGATTTTCACGTCTGTAATGTGTCAATGTCGTTCACCAAGGTTATATATGCCGTAGCCAACCTAATCAGCTGTTCAATTAACAGCCTAGCCTTTTTATTCAACGGCGCCGTTCAACTAAAACTAGTGAATCGACCTATCAATCGTCAGTTTTATGTGATCGTTTAACATACATGCAAACACCATTAAAACAAGTCCACACATTAATAGGTAGGATTCTAGAAAGATTTATGTCTATTATGGCGTAGGTGGAAAGCCGGTTGGAGGCATGGTACGCAGGTTCGATGCCCATGCAAGGTCAAATACAAAATAGTGAAAGCCTACACCAGTTAGGCTTTGTGAAGTGACTAATGTTCATTTAACGAGAGAAGGGTGACTGGGTTTTTTATGTGAGTGATTCATTCGGCTTTGCCTATGTAGATATATATCTGTTTATTCAGACCATTGTCTCACTTGCTCTTATGCAGGGTATTCGTAATGAAATTATAATTAATTAATCCTGGCGATCCTCAACAGGATAGTAGATGGTCGATTGGTGTAAAAAGTCGGTTGTGGTGGGAGTCAGGTGAATCTACTATACGCGTGTTCATACATACAAATATCACAGAGGAAGTAGGTACGTTAGTATTTTTCGAAGCTGGTTAACTGGAGATTTTCTTAGCTTTGATCTAACCTCATCCAATTAATAAATTAAAGACTACTTAATTTAAGAAAGAAATCGAAGTGCGCGTGGTATCTCTTATACTGTTTTTTAAATTGTATAAAGCTAACGAGAGAGCCTCGTGGAAAATGATATATTTTATCGTCGTCGGGGTGTCGTAGCAATATTCAGATTAAAGAGTCGTTGAGTTAACGCAGTCTGCACGGTGTTACGGCGCTTCACACGGCGCTGCGTTGACGCAGCGTGGACTGTTTGTTAAATATTGATAATTTGTTCTATTCGTGTTCGAAATGGTGAAAAATAATCGCTATGTCCAAGAATCAGAATCCAGCGATATGTGACATCTATTAATGTGTTTGAGTATGATTGTACAGAGTGATCAGTAATTTGTACATTATGCTTATAACAAATAATAATTTGCATAAAAGTTATTGTTCATTCCAACAACGTGTATGTATAATTAAAAATATGACATGGTATACATGATAACTGTTAATTATCTCGGACTACGCGAGTGAATCCCCATGTTATAGCTAGTACTGCTAAAAAGCTAAAAGATCTGCCGCTTCAAGCTGTTAATTAAAAAACAAATTAGACCTTAAATTTAAACGAATTAGACTTTACGTTTTAAAACTTATTCAAGTTGTAATTTTATTTATAAAATCTATATTTAAAAAGTTAGAGAATTAGTAAATATAATATGTTTTAAACGATATATTAATGTTTTAGAGAGAGCTATTAAATTTCAAGATAATTATTTTAATTAACATAATATGTTTGTTTCGATTGCGTGTGTGTGTGTGAAACACCTTTATTGACAAACGTCGCGGCTATAGACTCTCCGCGCCGTCGCTTCAGAGGGTGCGTCGATAAATTTAATTCAATGGTGATATGTGAATTCGTATGCGGGGGTGGAAAATTTATATTTTTTACCAGTTTTTGTATGTGACTTTGATTAAAGATGATTAAATGAGATCATAAGGGTGTGTGGTCAAACATAATACTTAGATAGCGGTGTAATCATTTTAGGATCTTTTCACACACACGGAGGCCCTTAACCTTTTCCTACCTTTCGTTTGTTCCTATCGCCAATCCTTTCTTAATCCCTTCCCAAAAAGTTGGCAATCCATTTGTAGAGGCATAAGGTCTGCAATGGACCTTATGCCTCCAAATGTTCATGGGCGATGGTAACGCTTACCATCAGGCGACCCACCAGCTCCATTGCCGACTGTAACATAAAAAAAGGCAGTTATTATACAACAATAAGGAGCAACGACCATCTAATGAGTAAATGCGCTTTATTCCACTCGCTGAGTGAGCTGTCTCGCTTGGAATTAGGGAAACAATAATCGCTGGTGACACATTGGAAGGGTTACGGGAGAATAAACACATTCAGACCCTTTCGTCTTATTATAAACTGACCGTTCGACTCACACATATAACTTTTGTCAGTCAGTAGATATGTGACGTTCTAATGGTGAAAGAATTTTCGAAATTGGTCCAGTTCTTTTTGTGTGAAATAATCATATACATACAAAAACACAAATGTTTATTCTTTGTAATATTCAGGAAGGATTATATTTTGAACTTCATAGCGAAGTTGTAGAGGCAATTTTAATATAATTTTATAATAATTAAGGCTCATTATACTCATAAATCATCATAATATGTATATATATTCCCACTGCTGGTGCACAGGCCCTCTATGGGGGTTCAGGTTATAATCCAGAAGGCTGGCCAAGTAAAGGTTAGCAAATATAATCACTCGTCGTAGGACTTTTGATTTTTCGCTATGTCTGTTTCCACCCTTCACGGTTTCGAGCGGTGGTTGTGTGGATAATATGCAGATATTTTTTTAAATAATCTTATTTCTTGCACGCTTGTCCGGTCACGATATCTCCTGAGTTTTTGATCTAAATCCGAGTTAATACTCACTGAGCCACCTGTCACCACTGCTCTTAAATAGAGCTCATAAGTAGACCCCTGCTAATCGGGGCGTAGTAGTTAAATAAAAGAACTAACATGAGACTTGAGTTTGTAACCTAAATACTAACTAATTAATTATCGGTCAATTAAACCAAGCCATTTGAAAATAAACAATAATGACATGCCCACTGAGTTTAGTCTTTATTGTCTAGACAATAAGGGCTAATATCGTGCAATAATACGTCGCGTGTGTGGTACATTTAATGCAAAGTGGGCAGCGAAATATATAATAATAATTTTGATTAAAAATTCAAGATTATAAAACACGAAAGAGCTGCTTCTAAAATTTAATGCTGCTGTTAAATGAAATTGTTTTTTTAAAGTTTAATTTTAAAGTCACCTAGCTGTTACGGGCAAGTACTTTCTTAAGTGTACAAATACTTAATTACTGTATAAATCTCTATCACTACATAGTATAAAACAAAGTCGCATTCTCTGTCCCTATGCGCCTATGTATGCTTAAGTCTTTAAAACAACGCAACGGATTTTGTTGGGTATTTTTTTAATAGATATGAGTGATTCAAGTGGAAGGTTTGTATGTATAATATCATACATTAAACTGCTCCAAATTTAACGCGTGCGAATTCGCGGGTGAAAACTAGTAATACATATTATGTATAATACATAATATATGTTATGGTTTTCTATATAAATCTGAAATTATTCGTTGGCTTTTGATATTCTTGATGTTATCGAAGAGTAAGTACTTACAAATTCCTTTTAACTTGCATGTGGTTATTGTTTAATGTTTCACACCAAAAAGGTTGTTAAAACATAAAATCTTTAAGTAAATACAACTTCAACCGCAAACATTATTTTGTGTTTTAATTAACTGGCTATATATGCTGGCATACCATGACACACCATTGTCCCAAGATCTTCAATCGACTTCAAAAGAAAGCGATGCTTAGCGATTCTACTGTATGTTTTTTTTTAGCTTTAATACCTCAGAACTTTCGACTGGGTGAACAGAATTTGGTGGTTTTTATTTTATTTCGAAAGCTGGTGTCTTCCGTGTGGTCATTTAAATTTGTTATACTTATTACAATTTGGAGGCGGTTAAGTTTTTGTATCAAAAATAGGTTACATATATAATTTTTTGATTACTTCTAAAATGCTATTATGCCTTTCGTGTGGACTCATTATTTTTTTTTAATAGAAAATCTCCTTCGTTTTCAGGAACGTCTGTTGAAAATGTATGTAGGGATAAAAAAATTCTTGTAAAATCAGGCGTGGTTGCTAGTTAATTATATTTATAAGTGACCTCAACAGTGCCACTTGCGTTCTGGAGTACTCTTGGCGCAGTCACTGAAACCGCTTGAGAACTGCTTCGGCGGCGAAACAGTCTAGATTTGGACTAAACAGTTCGTGCTCTTTGTTTTGGATGGTCATGATTCATATTGACAGAATCTAAATATATATATAACTCAAAGGTGACTGACTGACATATTGATCTAATAATGCACAGCCTAAACCACAGGATTTTGATAAATTCTACCCCCAAGGGGATAAAATAGGGGTTGAAAGAAGGTACTATATAAAATTCAAAATTGTCTTTACCATATTGTTCTAAAGGTAGATAGCTGGTAGACCATCCAATGACTATATACCTAGCTTATTCTAGCTGGAAGAGAGGTGATCTATTAATTCCGTCACACGTGCACGGGGGTGCAGTATCACCAAAAAATGTGGGAATATCAGCTATTTAATGATGCAGGCGAAGTGTTGTGGTACAGCTTGTAATAAATACAAACAAATATTCAGAAATTAAAGAGCGTGGTCACGGGAAGACTCCCCGTGACCAC
This sequence comes from Zerene cesonia, assembly GCF_012273895.1. Taxonomy (NCBI): domain Eukaryota; kingdom Metazoa; phylum Arthropoda; class Insecta; order Lepidoptera; family Pieridae; genus Zerene; species Zerene cesonia. Next base: position 4,513,644 of record NC_052123.1, on the reverse strand, counting down.
GCTCGCTGCAAAGTGTTCGAAACGTCGGTTTAATAATATAATGAATAAATCGCGTTTAAAATCCGTTAAAAAGTCTTTAATTTCTTAATGTATAATACTCGCGTAAAATAAAACACGAGAAAATACAAACAAACATTCTGACTGAATTAACGCCAAATTATCACTTTCCTTATATTACTCTAGAGGTTTAGCTTATCACACGATTCTCTTATCGTGATAAGAGGTATCTTGATAGATCTAAGTTTGACCATCGGATTTGCAAAGGCCATTCAATTACGACTTTTAACTTGAATTCAGCCTTGTATTGTGGACAAGCGGTCCGCCCCGGCTTCGCCTATGGTACCTATATACACTTGTACATGATACCTATAGCATAAAGGATCGCGTCCATATCCAACGATGAAAGAGTTTTTGAAATCGGTCCAGTAGTTACTGAGATAAGCAAATTCAAACTAACAAATTCTTCAGCTCTATATTATTAAAAAAAAAATTGTTAGTATAGATGTGTTTAAATGAGAGCACAAGATTTTGGCTCAGTTCAGCTCTATTGTAGTCTTATCGTGCACAATATTATCACGATTATTTGGGTCATCTTCGTTAAAGTGACCAGTATAGATAGATCCCGATTATATAAGTGGATAATGGAGCAGATAGACCTCCGTTAACCGGTGATAAGATCACTGCGACCTTGTCATATAGATATATTATATCCACTCTCCTATACCACACCCTTCTGCCCTGGAACTAGTAGCTCAGATATATTGAAGGACTTGTTTAAAAGGGATATATCTATTATTAACTGTACAATTGATTTTATGATGTTAAAAATAATGAGATGAGCTTTTTTGTGACTTCGCGAGATTCCTAACAGTAATACATTGATTTCCATAGTCAATTATAATTTTAATGTGGATGATTTAGAAGTGGTCTCATTACAATTTCGTGAAGTTGTGCTGCTCCGTTTTTCCTATTCATATTATTATAGTTGAATAGCAATGCGATACTTATTATTTCGTTTCAAAACATTTGCTCTTGTCTTGTGGGCGCTGTACATGTGGGTCACCTGTTTTAATCAATAACAACCTCATTCATAAACACATTAAAGGAGCGCATTACAAAACCACAACCGGTCCACATCTAACTATGCATAAACCACCATCATATTTGTTCCCACTGCAGGGACACGTCCGTCCAATAAGGTTTCACGTCATAGTCCACCACGCTTGCCAAGTGCAGGTTGGCAGATGTTACATGTCGTCGAACTTTTGATTCTGGACACGCCGGTTGCCTCACGATGTTTTTCCTCACCGTTTGGAGCAGTGGTAATGTTGGATAATGTGCAGATAAATTAAAAAATCAATTTGTTTTTTTGCACGCTCGTCTGGTCTCGAACACCTGACGTTTCGATAGAAGTCCAAAGTTTTCACTGAGCCATCGTCGCTCGCACAACTACGCATTATCAAGTGGATATCAAGTAAATTGGTGTGCCATCGTGCCGGGGGTCAGAGACCGGAGTGAATTAGATTTGCGAGGCACCAATGAATAACGGTTATGAGATGGGCTTATTAGGCACCTAGTTTGTTATGTTTTTTGCCAGAGTAAAGAGGATTTCGTGACATTCAATAGTAGAGGATATATTGCGGTGATTTTTGCGACTGGAAGCTTAAAGAGTTTATAACACCTTAGTTGTAAGACATGTTTTTCAATCCGAGAATAATATAGGAAAAGTAATCGTAGTTAACTACTTAAAATGATGGATACTTAACATCACGCCTATCTATTAAGCTCTCAAGCGTATAACTATAATGACAATCCTACAAATATTATAAATGCGAAAGTTTGTAAGGATGTGTGTGTGTTTGTTGCTCTTTCACGTAAAAACTACTGAATCGATTGCAATGAAATTTGGTACGTAGACAGCTGGACAACTGGAATAACATATAGGCAACTTTTTATCCCGATATTCCAGTACGGGATACGGACTTACGCGGTTGAAACCGCGGGGCGCAGCAAGTCATTAATAATCTATTTCTATTCCTTATCCTCACAAAAAGTTTATATAGATTTCTAGAAATAACGATTTTAACTACTTATATGATAAGTGCCTATTAGACAACATCGAAATATAGCTAATGCTCTAGGTAAACGATCCATCTCTTTTAAGAAAGTAGCATAATAATGCTAGACCATCTACTACTAGCTGGACCATGCTTCCGAGGATCTGTTCCCCAACGACAATATGGAAGTCATAAAGAGGAGAGTGAATGGGTACCTTCTAGGGAAGCGCGCTCCATCTTAGAACACATCTCAGCCTACCATCAAGCGAGATCGTGGTCGAGCGCTGCCCTATCAACGAATAAAAAAATTAATTTATCAACATATTCAGCTGAGCTAGGAAATGCTGGATTAAGTTTTATTGACGCACGAAGCGTTAAATTCGTTCCGTACAGCCTAAATCTGTAACATTTCCGATTGGCCGCTGACGCAATTTGGTCAAAGCCGTGGTCATGCGTGCATAATGACCATCCGGCAGAATTGTGACCTAGATTTTTATGGATAGGGGTAGATACTCGAATCAATAACACGGTTGTGTGCGCAATCTGTGTCTGTGTGTGTGTGGTTGCAACAGCAACAGAATTTTTTGCTATTCAACTGTATTTTTTTGGGTTTATTAGTTAGAGCTTGCGAATGAATGAACCGATTTTGATAATATTTTTTATTTGAAAGCCTCCCGTCCCATTTAAGTTTATAGTTCTGATAATTTGAAATAATTATTATTGCGTTATTGTTACAGTATGACGTATAGTTCAGAATTATTTTAAAGTGGACTTTATGACCATGTATATTCGTAAATGTTTATTTTAAATATCTTCACAACATTCCAGGCGAAACGCATCAACGGCAACGGTGACCTTGCCGCCATCAAGGTGATAAAACTGGAGCCGGGCGATGACTTCGCGATCATCCAGCAGGAGATACTGATGATGAAGGACTGCAGGCACCCGAACATTGTGGCGTACTACGGGTCGTACCTGCGGCGCGACAAGCTCTGGATCTCGATGGAATACTGCGGTGGCGGTAGCTTGCAGGTGAGCTGTACCACTATACGTATAATAATAAAATCATTTATTTCAGCCCATATAGCCAATATAAGTGAAGTCTTGAGTCCTCTAGTGGGGTATGGGACAAGTATGTGATTAGCCTTCTGTGTCCTGCCAGACCGAGACATTTATCTTGTGCGTCATCGGGAATCGAATCCAGGACCCTTTCATTCTACCGGCTCTACGCTCACGTTTTAACCACTGTACCAAGGAGGCGGTCTATATAGCGAACATAGTATAGTAAAATCTTTCTCTAGTGTTAGTACCTACTACATTACATACATTTATTTACACATTTTAATTTTATAATCCAATTTTTACTAAATATTATCAAAACTATTTAATACATATAACTAACTGCGCCCGCGGTTTCTTTCGCGTAAGTCCGTATCCCGTAGGAATATCGTGATAAAAATATGCCTATATGTTATTCTAGTTGTCCAGCTGTCTACGTACCAAATTTCATTGCAATCGGTTCAGTAGTTCTTGCGAGAAAGAGTAACAAACATTCATACACATACACATACATCCATCCTCACAAACTTTCACATTTATAATATCAGTAGGTGTATCCTACACTATACATTCAGGTTTCGATGTGACAGTCCATTTATATGGAGCTGGCAAAGGAGCTGGTGGGTCACCCGATGGTAACCGACCATCAACGCCTATAAAAATTTCAGCAGAAGTTTTATGCCAGAAGTTAGAATAGTAGTAGGTGTTAATAGTATCTTATTAATAGGAAAAACAGTTAACGCTTTCGCTTATAGTATTTTTTTTTATAACTTCCAGGACATTTACCACGTGACCGGACCACTGACTGAATTGCAGATCGCATACATGTGCCGGGAGACACTAACAGGACTATCGTATCTCCACAGTATGGGCAAGATGCACAGGTTGGCATATGTATTGTACACTAGCTACATTACACTAGCTATAGCCCGTGGCGTCGCGTAGTACCCGAGTAGAAAGTATGTGCCTATATGCTAATCCAGACTATGTGTATGTGCCTATATGCTAATCTATGTCTGTACTAAATTTCATACAGATACGATGGGCTGTTTTCGCTTGAAAGAGTGAAGGAGCGTGCTCGACTCCCACATTATTATAAAGCACACTAGCGGTCCGCCCCGGCTTCGCCCGTGGTACATACATAGCCTATAGCCTTCCTCAATAAATGGGCTACCTAACACTGAAATAATTTTTCAAATCGGACCAATAGTTCCTGAGATTAGTGCGTTCAAACAAACTTTTCAGCTTTGTAATATCAGCATAGATTAATTAATCAATCAACTATTCGCAGGGATATAAAAGGCGCGAACATACTGTTAACGGAATGCGGCGATGTGAAATTGGCCGATTTCGGTGTGTCCGCGCAGATCACGGCGACGATCAATAAACGCAAGTCCTTCATCGGCACGCCGTATTGGATGGCTCCCGAGGTGAGAGTTTCATCAAAATGGGATTAGCCAATAAAATATACATAAGTTTTGTAAATATAACGGAGGAGAGTGAATTGAGAATGTCTAATTCAACCGACTTCAAAAAAGAGGAGTAATCAATTCGACTGTACACATTTTCTGTGAAATTTTGACTAGGTGAACAGATTTTGATGAATTTTTTTTCAATTAGAAATTAAAGTTTGTTTAGTTTTTTTTTTGTTAAAATTCGTACGATGAATGAAAACGTCATGTACAAAAAGAACAAGACTATTTAATATTTATTTATTACCATTTATTTCATTCATGTCTAGTAAATATTATTTGTAAAGAATCTGCATTTTCTAAGGCCAAGTATATTTTATGTTTTTTGTCTTACTTTTATCTTTATTATATTGTATGGTATTATAATCAGTGTTTATGTATTTAGACATCAACCCTCAATAAATTGATATATATTTTTTAAAACACCTTATTCAGGTTTATATAAAATTTGACATATACCGAAGGAATTAAAGAGAAGTACGAATGAAAATGAATGAATATTCATTCGCAGGTTGCGGCGGTGGAGAGGAAAGGTGGCTACAACCAACTCTGTGATATATGGGCTTGCGGAATAACAGCTATTGGTAAACTTGTATATCCATACTAGCCGCACCCGGCAAACGCTGTTCTGCCTTACTCTTATCATTTAGGGGGATGAAAAATAGATGTTGGCCGATTCTCATAGATACCGGATAAGCACAAAAAATTTCATCAAAATCGGTCAAGCCGTTTCGGAGGAGTATGGCAACGAAAACTGTGACACGAGAATTTTATATATTAGACTAGCTGCGCCCCGCGGTTTCACCCGCGTAAGTCCGTACCCCGTAGGAATATCGAGATAAAAAATAGATGTTAGCCGATTCTCAGACCTACCCAATATGCTTACCAAATTTCAGAGGAATCGGTCAAGCCGTTTCGGAGGAGTTTGGCAACGAAAACTGTGACACGAGAATTTTATATATTAGACTAGCTGCGCCCCGCGGTTTCACCCGCGTAAGTCCGTATCCCGTAGGAATATCGGGATAAAAAATAGATGTTGGCCGATTCTCAGAGCTACCCAATATGCTTACCAAATTTCAGAGGAATCGGTCAAGCCGTTTCGGAGGAGTATGGCAACGAAAACTGTGACACGAGAATTTTATATATATAGATTTGTAAAATGATGTTCTTTAGAATAAACAATCTTACTATCCTATCCTATTTCCTACTAATATTATAAATGCGAAAGTTTGTAAGGATGTGTGTGTGTGTTTGTTGCTCTTTCACGCAAAAACTACTGAACCGATTGCAGTGGAATTTGGTACGTAGACAGTTGGACAACTGGTAGTAAGTACGATATAAATATTGTTTAAAAACTAAAAAAAAACACTATACTTTCCTTATTAATTACTAGCTGCACCCAGCGGTTTCACCCGCGTAAGTCCGTATTCCGTAGGAATATCGGGATAAAAAGTTGCCTATATGTTATTCTAGTTGTTCAGCTGTCTACGTATGGTACGTAGACAGCTGAATTTCATTGCAATAGGTTCAGTATTTTTTGCGTGAAAGAGCGACAAACACACACACACACACATCTTTACAAAATTTCGCATTTATAATATTAGTAGGATAGGAGGATTACGCTTATAAAAACCTTACAACCTGAGAGCAAAGATACTGAGATTTAAGTGTATTCTTCCAATATTATTATTTTAATACATAGGCTGGGTTTATTACTGAAAATGTAAAGAACAAATTGACTTCTTAAATTGATTATTACGACATAAACTGATTTATCAGCTCAAAAAAAAAGACCGGTTTTTTTTTTTGCTGGAAGCATTAAAAAACAAATTGACTCCTTAAATAGGTTATTACGATATGTCTTTCCCGTGTTTCCCGTGCACAGAGCTGGCGGAGCTGCAGCCGCCGATGTTCGAGCTGCACCCGATGCGCGTGCTGTTCCTCATGTCCAAGTCGGGCTTCAAGCCGCCGCAGCTGAAGGAGCGCGAGCGCTGGTCGCAGCTGTTCCACGCCTTCCTCAAGCTGGCGCTCACCAAGAACCCCAAGAAGCGGCCGACGGCGGATAAACTGCTGCAGGTGTGGATCCATCTTCTTATTAGTCCCTACGAATGTCTGCTAAATTGGTATGTGGGAGTCGAGCACGCTTCGGCACGAATTTGGCCAGCTCGCACCGGGGAAGTACCACACCCTCATAGAAAACCGGCGTGAAATAATAGCTTGCAATTGTGTTTCGTACGGTGAGTGGGGGAGGCGGAGGCCCATGTCCTTTTTCTTACCCTTCCCAGTCCTTTCCTTTATTCCTATCATCAATCCTTTCCTAATCTTCCCAATTAAAGTCGGCAATCCATTTTTAGAGGCGAAAGGTCTGCAATTGACCTTACACATCTCCAAATTTTTTTTTTTATTATTTATATTTGAATAAAAAAAGTGTATGTGTATGTGTATGTGTGTGTGTGTGTATGTGTACACTTCGCAAAATTCGTATGACAGCAAATACCATTGCAACATTCTTCCAGCACGCGTTCTTCCAACAAGACAACATGAGTAAGCGGCTAGCGATAGAGCTGCTGCAGAAGTACTCCAACCCGCCGAGCCACTGCAACAGTCAGGAGTTGGACGAGGACGGGGTACGTGCTTGTATGCATTTTAATGATTCGCACTATTGTGTGTTGTGGATTGAATTAATTTTTCAAATTTGTCTAGTCGCTGGTGGTCTAGTGTGAATACTATAAATTGTTTTTAAATTATTATAAAAACCGACTCGGGACAGTTCTTTAGCTTTAGAAGCCTAATGACTTAAAGTATGTTCTACTTTTGAATTTATTATATGTATGCATATTATTTGCTTGTTTTCTTAAATTATAAAAATAAAACGATATAAATAACATCTTGTGTGCACGGACAGACGGTGCCCAACGTGCCGCAGCGCATCGCGTCCAAGCACACGGGCCGCCGCCGCGTGCCCGACGCGAGCCGCCACCGCGCCAGGTTATACGCACTACACTACACTACACTACACTACACCACACCACACTACACCACACCACACCACACTACACTACATTACTTTTACATTACGCGTACACTTTCACTACATTACACTTACACTAAACTAGAGAGACGAGAGTATAGGCGTGAGGTCTGCAATCGACCTCACGCCGTTTCAAATGTTCATGGGCGATGGCATCGCTTACCACCAGGCGACCCACCAGCTCCATTGCCGACGAAGACAAAAAAAACTACCGTACACTTACACTTTCACTACGCTACACCACACCTACACTTGTACTACACTGCACTTCACTAAATAAACACTTGCAGTCTACCACTTTACAACGTGTAGATCACACATTATAACCACTAAAATTATATATATATATATATTATATTACAATAAAAAATCTCCAAAACCGCTTAAAACCTATTTTACTAAATTAATACATTCAAGAAAGTGTATTTTATTTACTAATATATCCTTCCAGCCTCCACGAAGAGCACCGCCGATCTGGCGCGTACGACGACTCGCCGATCATAGATCTGGACGCGGACGATGATCTCAGCGTAGCGTCTATGCCCAAAGTGATCAATTTCAGTGCCGATCTCAATAATAGCGGCGATACCGTCAAACGGAACGGTGAGTGACCAGTTTTTACGCCTGACTTTTGTCAATATAATGTTGAGATGAGAAGGTTTTTCTGGACAAATTCATTAGAAATTTTGTTTGCGTTGTTTCGATTATGATATGTAATATTATGTATGTACAGTGGCAGTGGAAGTAAAACGTGATGAATTCTGTGATAAATGTTCACGTATTTTTATTCTTAATCAATATATATTTAATACAATCAATATGTATTAGATCGCTTGTATGCGATAAGGCCGTCTATGTAACCTTATAAATGTTTCTTTCCTATCTTGTTTTCTTTCATCTTCATTTGTTAATCTTCATCATTTATATGTGTTGAATATAGTGTATTTTATTGTAATTGTAATTAAAGTTAAATATTTATTGTTATCCAGTTGGAATCTAGAATAACAGCTAATATATAATAATTTCAGCGTACCACAGGCAAACGAGCGAAGAATGGAGCGTAGCGTCGTTAATGACGTGTCCGAAACACAATCCGTTAACGCAAGAGCTATCGTCCGATACGATATCCACCAGTGAAAAGTAAGTACCCTCAGTTGATTTTAAATCGAACGCTTCATATATGTATATTATTTATGTTTATTACTTTTTTCATAGCAAGTGGTGTCGGGTCCTCACTGGCGATGATATAATGCGAATGAGTTTGAGGTATTTTTATTTATTTGTCATTAGGAAAATTTCGAGGTGTTTTTCTTTTTGGTTGGTGTTTGTTTTGCGATTGATTCTTTTTTGATTTTGATTTGGAATTGGCGGTGTTCTTTTTGTATTGAGTCGTCCGTGTGGCGAGATGTTTATAAGTGTTTGAAGGGCGTTGTTAATGTATTCGATAGTTTCGATTTGATGATGTTGTATGTGTGATAGGTGTATAAAAAAAACGACATCCTATACATAGAAAGAAATTTTACCTTTATTTGAGAATATTCAATATAACCTTTGAATTAGTTGCCAGAAACAATTACGTACATTAAAATACAGACCAACAATGTGAATGGTGTTATCGAATAGTTGACTTTAACATATTATTATTTCTAGCATCTGTTTATAAATTAGATTTAAATAGAGCAGTGCATGTATAGCAAATTCATCAAACAAGATTTGGGGTGTTACAAGGGTACGTTATAGGTCCTTTGATATTCGTTATTTATAACAACGTATAAATGACTTGAAACACTTGTAAACATACTTTTAACGTATGGTCCGGATGTGTGAATGTGAAACTAGCACAGATATTAGATTTTACAGGTCAAATATTGTGTTTTTGCATGTATATATAAATCTGAGATATTTAATTGTTGACACTGTTAAAAACTTACTGGAATTACCTAGAATTTATTGATTGATATTCTTGATAATTATTGTTGTTTAATTTAGTCAACAATTAATATATAATGCATTAATATTTATGTATGTATGGCTTTTTAAATGCGATGTGTTTGACTCACATCAACAAAACACACGCAACGATACTACTGTGATACTACAAACTTAAACTAAGATACATAAAAATATTTTCTTTTTTTTACAATAACGTGGGATTTGAGAGAATAACAAATCATAACATTATAATTATTAAATTGCTTTCGTTTATTTGAGTAAGATAAAACGCTTAATATATTTTGAATTATTGAAATGCAGATAACAACTAATCATACGAAAATAATACAAAAATATAAATATAAATTTTTCAGTCATCAGTATGAGATTCCTAAATTAATAAAATATATAGATTGCTAGCAATTCTAGAAAGTTGTTTGTTTAAAATATTTTTATTTGTAATTACATGTTTCGTATATATACATTTGTAAACCTTTGTTCAGTTTGTTTTATATTTCTTTGAGACATTTAATATATAATATAAACTACCTTTTCGCACGCGGCTGCGCTCGCGTAGGCAAAAGAAAGTCCTATTGGAACGAGATGTTTCACCGTGGCAAAAAGTAGCCTTCTAACTGGCTCCAGTCATAAAAGTCACATTATTAAATGCCTCCGGTGCGGCGTGAAAGAAAGACAAACAAAAAAAAAGTTTTGTCATTTATATTATTAGAAATTCCCATGTTATCGCCATGCTCATACGTAAATTTGTCCACAGCTATGTAAGTAGCATTTCACTTGATCCTGATTTCGTTCTCTTGTACGCTGTCCATACAATAAATTATTATACTAACCCCGCGGTTTCACCCACATAAGTCCGTATCCCGTAGGAATATTGGGATAAAACATTGCCTATATGTTATTCCAGTTGTCCAGCTGTCTACGTACCAAATTCCATTGCAATCGATTCAGTAGTTTTTGCGTAAAAGAGCAACAAACACACGCACATCCCTACAAACTTTCGCATTTATAATATTAGTTATCATATAATTACTTTATACATATCGCGAACAACGATACATAACGTTATATATCCAAACGCCAAACATATCAATAATGAACCTTAACACAACGTGATAAAGAACAGTTTGCTTGGCAAGTGTTTTGTAAGTTGTTTCTCTTGTTTTAGGAGCCTCTTGCAATATATTGACGAAGAGTTAATGCTCAGGTAAACGATACGCATGGACACGCTGATTTTTCTTTTTTTGTTTATATATTTTTGTATGTATGTATGTTGGTGGGTTAGATGTGGTCTTGAGGTCATATATCGACAGATTTTACGGTCGTGATGTAACTACTTATTTGGGGGTAGTTGGTTAATTTATTATTTATTTATATTTCACAGTTTTGCTATTTTTACTACCGTTTAAATTAATAGCTATTGCAGATTTATTAGAAACAGTTAATACATTATTGCGGTTAGGTATTGGATTGGGAAAGATGGGATTTTTAAATTGACAGTTTCTTAAATAGACCAGTGCCGAAGCCTTTAAAAATGGTAAAAAATGAAAAAAAATTACAGTAGGATGAAACCCATTAGAAAAGGTGGGAAATATGATCAAAATGAAAGGAAAAATAAATTACAGACGATCCGAGTTCGGGAAGTGGGGGGGGGGGGGGGGGGTTTAAGGGTAAAAAATAGTTAATCTTGATTTCCGGCAAAACTACAAGTCTTATGGAAAAAAGTTAAACGGCAAAGTTGTAGGTAATAAAAAGATCTACAACTTTTGTATTTGCAATTTTTTCACATAACCTCAAAATTTAGGCGAAAAATTCAAAAAACAAAGTTTTTGGTTTTTTATTTATATCTTTTTCAAAAAAAAATTTTTTCTACGAAATTTGGTGAAAACTTACCTTATTATGTCCCAAATACACTGTAATTTATTTGATTAAAAATATTTATTTTTTCGCCTTATTTTAACTTAAAATTAAATATTTATTCTTTATATCGAAAATGCACCCTAACTTTCAATCGAAAATTCTGACGTCAAAATATCAGCTTTTTTCAAAAAATTGGCGGCTTTTTGTTCCTTGAAATATCTGCTTTCTGATGGTGTAAAAAAATATACATTACTATAGGAAATGTTCTCAGAAAATGCAAAGTTCTCAGAAAGGTTTGTCGAATCTAACGATGAAGAAATGCCTTCAAAGAGACAAAAACTAATGAATAACTGATTAAAATTTCAGTTAAGGTATTTATAAATATGTAACAAGATTAAGGTTTTTGAAAAAAAAAAATATAATGAATAAGTTGAATAAGGCGAATAAGAATGAATAAGGCGAAAAAATAAATATTTTTAATCAAATAAATTACAGTGTATTTGGGACATTATAAGGTAAGTTTTCACCAAATTTCGTAGAAAAAAAAATTTTTTTGAAAAAGATATAAATAAAAAACCAAAAACTTTGTTTTTTGAATTTTTCGCCTAAATTTTGAGGTTATGTGAAAAAATTGCAAATACAAAAGTTGTAGATCTTTTTATTACCTACAACTTTGCCGTTTAACTTTTTTCCATAAGACTTGTAGTTTTGCCGGAAATCAATATAAACTATTTTTTACCCTTAAAACCCCCCTCCCCCCACCCACTTCCCGAACTCGGATCGTTTGTAATTTCTTTTTCCTTTCATTTTGATCATATTTCCCACCTTTTCTAATGGGTTTCATCCTACTGTAATTTTTTTTGGTTTCAAAAATTATCGGCCTTGGTCTAAAATTGAAATAGGAGAAATCTGTCGTTATATGAGAGGGTTTGTAGCGATGCATATTGAATTTAAAAATATGTTTGAATATCTGGTTTTATTTATAGAGGCTTTTTGCATATTGGTTTTGTTTTTCGAAAGGATTCTATTGATTTGTTTTAATTTGCGAATCTTTATATTAGTCGTAATATGGTTTATATGTGTAGCAACTATGCATTTATCACGCATGTATTTGTATAATATTTTTTTAAATAATTACGTCATTAGAGGTAGTAGTTTTTAAATTAACCATTCAGTAAAGTTGAACCGTACCTAAATAAGAATATACCATTTTCTTTCGACTATCACTTCGTGTCCTGCACCACTTGTTATTTGACTAATGAAAATGCCTGATACAGTGTCTAACACTACCCCGGCTTCGATCGCTAACAGCACTGCATCAACCCCGCCTACCTCCCAAAATGTACCAAGAGCCATAAACGCATAATCTTCTACCGTTCGCAGGGCAACACTCCCGCTCACAGCGGACACGGCCGCGATCTCGCAAGCCGGCAACACCGGCCTTTCGATACACGACCACCACCTCTCGCAATGTATACAATTAAAGCAGAACTATTTAAATAATTCGACGACCAACGTGTACCAGAGTCTCACCAGCTTCCAAACGCCCATGGGCGCGTCCAGCGTGTCCATAGACGACCCGTTGTGTAGAAAAATGGGCGACAGTGACATTATGTACGTCGATCAGCAGGATTCCGACACGGTGGCGGATTCACCGCAGAACAGGAACGCGAATTGCGAGTGCGGCCTCTGTCCCAAGCCGGAGTCGAAGGACGTGAACACGCTGAGCGACCTGCAGCGCTCCGTGGCGCCCAAGTGCTCGTGCGACGCGTGCAATTCCAACGGCGACATACTCAGCCACTACCGGCACTGCGCCAGCCAGAACCGCGACTCCGGGATAATATACTGCGAGTCGTGCAAGAAGCAGAAGATATCCGTGTCGAATTTTCGCGCGCTGCAAATCGCGAACCGGTTGCAGATCTCCGATTCCGGCCACTTGGAGAACGGCGGCACTGACGAGGAGCTCTGCCGGGAAATCGACATCAGCTTGGACATGGACGACAGATACGAGCACAGGAAGCGGCACAATCGGCACAATCGCCACAACGCCGATTCGGTGACCGCCGGCATCGATCTGAACCAATTCTGCCAGTGCGAGCTGGACGCTGGTAAGAGGAAGACGTCGTCGGTGGATGAGATTTTCAAAATGGTGGACGAGGACGCGGCTAAGTTGGAGGTCGCGGACGAACAGGTCAAGAGTCAGCGGCAGAGGAGCTTGTCGGACAGCCAGAGGGACAAGGCGAAGGTCGAGGGGGAGGGTAAGTTGTTTGTTTGTTTGTTGATTTACTTGATGCAACGTTATAACATGGACTAGCTTAAGAGAGGGGACATAAAACATATAAGTGTACACATTACATACTAGCTGCGACCTGCGGTTTCACGGTTCATTTAATTTTATGCAAAACAAACATGTCTATAGAGTGTAAGTTTCATATACAGACTAGCCGCGTTTCGCGTTTTTACCTATGTAAATGAGTTTTTCATTTAGATCCCAATGTACCCCTGGGAATATTGGAATTAGTCTTAGTTATTTGTTTTAACAACAGATGTGTGTGTGATGTGTCTACATGTGAAAGTCCCGTCAAAATCGGTGATGTCGTCCCAGAGATTAGCCGGATCAAATAGGCGAACTAAAATTGCATAATTATGTTTTTTGATACCTTGAACATCTATAAATATTTGGTATATAACGGATACATAATATTACAAATAGACACTCCGATTTTTATGTAAATTCTTGTGGTGTCATCGAGCTGATCTCTTGATTCTTCTATCCGATATTGTTTCAATCGTAAATTATACCAATTATATATATGTATTTAAAATTTAAATTAATTTATATATGTATATGTATTTAAAATTTTATATACGCAAGTTCTTCTTCGGTAATACTTTATATAATCATATTGGAGTGCATATGCCTAGGTAATATAATAACTCCTTTGCAAAAGATAATATACATGCGAGTTTATCTTTATTCTATATATGTTCACTGTGAGACGTAGAGACTTTACTAGCTTTCCGCCCTCGGCTTTGCCCGCGTGGTCGCAGTAAAGATAGGGAAAGATAGACCCGGGGATTTCCTCTCACGTTCTCGTTCCCGTGGGATTTCCTTGATACAAACTGTCCTATGTCCGTCTCCTGGTTTTAAGCTACATCTGCAAAAATTTTCAGCCAAATCGGTAAATCCTAAATGTCCTAAATTTAAATAAACTGCTTTAATTAGATCTCCAATAAATTAAAATAAATTAGAGTGTTTTATTATTCTCAAATGAAAAACGAATCGTGCGTAATAATTTCTTTTAGTATTTATTGAATAACGTTTCGCGTTATCTACACGCCATTGGTGATCTCGCAAACGCAAATTTTAAGGCCTACTGTTGTGCTCGGTTGGCAGTGTCCCTTAATCTTGTCCTTCTCGCACACCTCCTTGCACTTATCGTCGCAGTCGCTGTTGTCCGTGCAGGGCGGGAAGTTGTCTCGTATGTCTCCTGTTTACAGGACAAATTGGCATTTTTACACGCTTTTTATTAGCTTCACCTGTATGTTTGTTTGTAACCGACTTCTTTGGGCGCGATTTTGACCCAC
>NC_052123.1:4495152-4497627 GCF_012273895.1 Zerene cesonia | reverse complement strand
TATTTTTTAGTTCGGTTTTATATAAAAGCGTGTTTTTTAGTTTTTTTAAACTATTATTATTTTTTATTTTTATTTATTTTTGTACTCCAGCCGCTCGCTCCGGACTTGTCCGTGGTACATATAGGCCCTAGGTCAGTCGTCAGTGAATTCGCAGTTTTCTAACGGTGATATAATTTTTGATATCGGTCCGGTTGTTTTTATGTGATAACGTTAGATACATACAAAAATACTAAAGTCTCCGTTTTATAATATTAGTCGAGATAGGTATAGGAGATTTTCGACCGATTTAAATAAAATGGGAGGTAATCAATTAGACTGTTTTTTATTGGGCTTTCTTACTGACTTGTGTCTTTTTTGTTTACGTAATTATAGACTAACCGGGGTGGAAAAATATAGTCAGGACGAAAAAAAATATAAATATGTTACTCGGTAAATCAATAGTTCTAATGGCAAATGATATTATAACCGGTCCAGTAATTTTGGGCTTAAATGGTAATATACAAAAAATACAAATCTTTCCTCTTTATAATATTAGCGCTGACTAGCTTTCCACCTGCAGCTTAGCCCGCGTATACAAAGTCCGAACAGTCACGCATAGTTTTCGTTCCCGTTCTTCAAGTCTCAAACTATCTTTGTGCCAAATTTCACCCGAATCGATCTAGTGATTATTTTACGTTAAAGAACAATTAGTATTCAATACAATTTCTTAAGTAGTTTTTAAAATATAAAAAAAGAACATTCTCTAATCCCTCATCATATGTTAACAAAATAAAAAAAAAAAAATTAAAAAATAATACATAACCTTGCAAGTTACAGTACGCAGTAACTAACATTGTTGCGACGAGCAAAAGTATTATTTGATATTTCATTTTGAGACTTTTTCTTCTTCTATACTGAATCTACTGCCGTCCCATCACTATATATAGCATGTCGATAATTCACAATCACACGATTGTCTTTTAAAATTTACGACCATAGAGATTTATAATACAGAAGAAAAATAAAAATATTATACGCTCGTCGCACGAGCGACGGACCGATTCGCAGCACCTGTCTATTATAATCTAATTTTGTATATGTTAATATGTGTAAAAAAATGAAGAAAAATAAAACATAATAAAATTTCTAGTTACGCATTGAAAATATTCCGTTGCTTGTGCGAGCGTGTATTATATAGAAATTAGTATTTACACGAATAATTCGTTTTAACAAAAAACTATCAGGGACTCAAATTTTAATAGAATCCAGTTCCAGGCATTTGAATTAAGAAAGAATACTAATCATTTTACATTTTCATTCGATAAAAAGTTATGTGGTAATAATACAAAAAAAAAACAGTCGACTTGATAACCTCCTTTTTTAAATCGGTTGAAAAAGATCGCACTGCCGTCCCGGGTAAGGAGGTCTACAGATTCCAAAATGAGTCGAGCATGCTTCGGCACGACTTGTGCCAGCTCGCACAGGGGAAGTATCACACCCCCACAGAAAACCGGCGTGAAATAATAGCATGCATTTGTGTACAGTGCGTGGGGGAGCCGCAGGCCCTTTCCCTTTTCCTTACCCTTCCCAGCCCATTCCTTTTTTCCAGTCATCAATCCTTTCCTTATCCCTTACCCCTTAAAAGCGGGCAGCGCTTTCACAGAGCCTCTACGAATGTTCATGGGCGGTGGTGATCGCTTACCATCAGGCGAATCACCAGCTCGGTTGCCCGCTATGATATAGAAAAAGACGTATCTCCAAGGCAATAAAGTCAGTATTTTTTATAGATTTTCAATGATGTTGTTCAACTTTGGTTTAGTTGTAGTTTATTGAAATCTATCTTAAACAAAATCAAATCTACTAAAACATTTACATTCTGCTCTATAAAAAACAATGAGGCCTAATAAAAAAAATTTTGGAGGCCCGTTTCCTTTTCCTCACCCGTCCCAGTCTATTCCTTCTTTCCAGTCGTTAATCCATTCCTTTTCCCTTACCCCAAAAAAAGTGGGCAGCGCATTGGCAGAGGCCCTACCTGTGCAAATGTTCATGGACGGTGGTGATCGCTTACCATCAGGCGAACCACCAGCTCAGCTGGCCGCTATGACATAAAAAAAATCTATGCATTCATCTATCTGTCTATCTATATATCTGTATGTGGTAGTCGAGTATGCTTCGACACGAATTGGGCCAGCTCGCATCGGGGTAGTACCACACCCCCACAGAAGACCGGCGTGAAATAGTAGCGTGCTACTGTGTTTCGTACTTTTTGTCTTTTGACTTCCTGTACTACTCCCCTGGGGGTAAAGATATGGAATGAAAGTTCCTGCCATGAAAATTTATTTTTTGACTAGCTTTCCGCCCACGGCTTCGCCCGCGTGGTATTCGGTTATATCGCTTACATCTCCCTATTTCAACTCCTTATATAAATACTTAGTCTGGCCATAAATACTGTTACACTTAATTATAAAAAAATATTACATTTGAATTTCGAATCTG
>NC_052123.1:4472207-4494152 GCF_012273895.1 Zerene cesonia | reverse complement strand
ATAAATGTTATTTGCAGTTAACAATTTTCTTTTTTCTTTATTACAATATTTATGGCAAGACTAGGTATAATCTATGGCTGTGAGTGACATTGACATTTGTTGCTCGCGTTTTTTAAAATATGCAAAATTAAATGTACATTTTTCAATATTTCTGAGAGATTTTCTTAATATTTTTTTCCGTAAGAACCTTCTCCTAATAATAACAAATACAACAAAAAAGGAATTAGTGAAATCGGTCCAGCCATTCACGCGTGATGCCGTGACCAAGGAAAACGGGTTTCATTTTTATATATATAGATATAAAATATTATATATAATAATATACTGCTAAGTAATGTTCTTGTCCTAGCGAAGCGTGCTCGCCTCCAACATCCATAAATCAATATATACCTATAGAATAAATACTTTTTTCTCCAAAGGGCAGAAAGAATGAAAACATTTATTTCAACACACACTGAAACAAGAAAAAATTTATAAAAAATGTGAAAATAGTAAGTGCCAATTGAAATGATTCACATTTTATTATTTATAATTTGTAACTATATTCTTGCAAATAAATTTAATTTGAATTTTAAATTTGAATTTGAATTTTAACTTGCATACTGATAAAAGCTTCAAAGTCTAACGATGCGTTTCATTTTACATATTTCATCCAAGTTGCCCATGTAAGGTGCCCAACAGAGTTGTTTAAAGAGAAAATATTTGGCTTCTATAAGCAATTTTGAAAATGGTCTCTAGGATCCTGGGCAACTACACACACACACACACACACACACACACAACACGCCCCAACTGAATTGTTATTTCTTGTAGCATTTTCAAATGTTTAAGAGTGAATTATCCTCTACCAATCGGAGATAAAACCCATCAAACATCACTAAAACCGTTCAGCCGTTCTCAAGGTAGCAATCGGCGAGAGATCCGAGGTCTTGTAATATATAATTTCAATATTTTAACCTACGTGTTCGACTAAGACCAAAAACAACAGTAACACATGTTTTTTTTGCTTTTTCAAAAAATAATATTGAGGTTTTCATTCCTCTAGTCGAGTTTAAAAATCGTCTTATACTAAAATGATGCAAGGCCCAAATGACGTCATTCATTATATCTATTCATACTTAATATCATAAATGCGAAAGTTTGTAAGGATGTGTGTGTGTTTGCACGCAAAATCTACTGAACCGATTGCAATGAAATTTGGACGTAGACAGCTGGACAACTGGAATAACATATAGGCAACTTTTTATCCCGATATTTCTACGGGATACGGACTTACGCGGGGCGCAGCTAGTATATCATATACTATATCCTGTTTTAGTTAAGATTAAAAAAATACTATAATTACTAAAATTTAATCATATGTTGATATTAATTGAGACCATAGAAACATTTTTTTCTCTGTTCTGTTCTCTCTGTTCTGTTCTGTTCTGTCTTGTCTTCTGTCTGATCTGTTCTGTTTAAATACGCACATCTCTGTTCTACCGTTTGTATGTCTGTCACAACACATGTTTCGTTTCGATTTATTGTTTCTTACAATACGCGATACAATAAAAAAAAAAAACATTTTCCGTGCTCCCTTAGCCATTGCAAAACAAAGAAATGTTTTTCTTTTCTTTCATGGTCTTCCCATGAAATATCACCTATGTAGTGTACTCTTAGATAAATAAAAGAAGCGTCTCATTATAGTGATATATATTTGGATAATATCGATTCATACGACGCGCATTGTACACTATGATGGCGTGTAGAACACTCCGCACGTGCATATGTTCAGCTGAGCCGTCATCCCACACACTCCCATGATTTTATCCGGGTCGCACACTTTCTTGCATTTATCGTCGCAGTCTTGGTTCGTTAAGCAATCGGGATATGTGACTGAAACAAACGAGTGGAGTGTATTTGTTAACTTGCGTTCGCCCGTGGTAAATATATAACCTACAGCTTCCTCAATAAATGGCCTATCTAACACTGAATGAATTTTTCCAAATTGGACCTGTAGTTCTTGAGATTAGTGCGTTCGAACAAACAAACAAACACACACACCCTTCAGCTTTATGATATTAGTATAGGTAATTAGCTCTTCTCCCGCGGCTTCGTCCGTATTCTAGACTTTTCTATTGTAATGCGATGTGTCACTCAATTAAAAAGTAGTCTAGGTCTTCTTCTTTCTCTCCCTGTTAATGGCTTCATTCGTAGCCGATGTCACTGTCTAGCCTTCTAACGACGTAAGAGATGGACAAACAAACACACTGTCGCATCTATAATAAAACTCAAATACATCACATAATTGTTATTAAAAAGAAAGGTTAAACCGTCAACTTGTCAGAACTACTTAAACTTAAACTTAAATTGGACCACCTCGGTGGTCTACCAGCTTTCAAATAAAAAAAAATAATCTTAAAACAGTTCGCCCAATAACAATTATGATAAAAAATATAAAAAAACACAGACGGGTTGAGAACCCCCTCCATTTTTTATAGTCGGTTGAAAATAAATCTATTTTTCCCATTGATTCCCCGCATTGAAATAAAATATTTTTTACTCGTAATAGGGTAACGTGTTTCCTATTAAAAATCACTACAAAACGAAAGTAATTTTGTCTCTTCGTCACACCTAAACTGCACAACCGATTTAGACTATATTTTATACAGAGATACAGATATAGATAGTTTGTTTCCCGAAAAACCCCGGGACTGTCGGCCCTTTACTGCGCCGGCGAAATCTTTCCTCCATAGTAACGTATCATATAAGAGTAATCTTACTTTTAGCGTTAGCAACCGCCGCCAACGCTGCGAATGCGAACAAGAAGATAACTAAGAATTTCATGTCTCCCCAAAAATTTTCCGCTGAAATCTCTATGATTTTAATGCGTATTATGCAGCCTTGTAGTTTACTAGACGGCATATATATAGGGCATACTTGACAGGCGTATCTATAGAATAATTTGATTTCCATCACGTTGTTTTTTTCTAATTCGATAATTTAATAATAGAATATAATCGTGACTGTCGTAAATTGTGTTTGTTTCCAATATGTCAAATGGCTATTTAAGTATTAAATGGCGAAATGAACTGTTACGGTTTATCGCATAAAAATAAACACAATTCAGAAAACTCAGGAGTAGTTTAATGCATGTTTTATACATGTAAATCACCCTCATGTATTATTCTATCGGATTATGATAAGTTTATGACGGATACGGATACGGATACGGATTATGATAAGTTTTTTTTTTTAATATATATTATTAAAAAAAAAACTTATCATAATCCGTTGTGTAGTTTTAAAGATTTAAGCATACGAACATACTCGAAGTTAGGGACAGACGCGGCAGTCGACTTTGCTTTATACTGTGTAGTGATCCCGGTATATATTGAATTATTTGTTATAATTTAGTTCTAGATAGTTCTACACTCTATGCTAGTCCCCATGGTAATCAGGCTATAATATGTAATCTATCTCTGTACCAAACGTTCATGGTGGTTACGCTTATCATCAGGCGACCCACCAGGTTCTTAACCGAAAATGACAAAAAAAAGAAAACTCTTAAATATGTTTGCTTCATCAATTTTCAATACTACAGACTTCGCTTAGTCTGAGACTAGATACCGTTGTATGAATTGTCGAACTTTGAATAAATAAATGAGTACTTACTTATCCATCCATCTTAGACCGCACTCTGTACGTTTTAAGTTATTTTTCGTCCTTTGAAATTGTATAATTTATGGTATTGTACCATAAAATAGTTTAGATGCACACACGATTGAAGTGAAACTTCAGTAAATCGACAAAAGAATGAGATGAATATATATAAAATATAAAATAGTGTGTATATTTCTGTCTCACTCTTTGCCGGCTTCATTCTACACATTTTTGTATTTGTGTCTCTTACCTGTCGTTTTTTCCGTTGCGTCAGGTTTGAAATCACAAAGACTCTAAAGAAGTTTCACTTCAAAAGTTTTCGTATTTACAAAGAGCATTTAATTCTATACAAATATAGTTATTTGATTAATTCATTCATTCATTAATTCATAGGTACAACAACGCCCCCCGTCCCGCCCCGCAGGGCGAGGGGCAGGCGGGCCAGGAGTCCCGTGAGACCGGCACCGAATGGTCTACCGCCAACACCTAAAGTTCATATGGGCGCTTGTTTCTCCAAGGTAAGATAGAGTTTCATCACCAGAAGATGTATCTAAATCCAGCTTTTGCCCGCGGCTTCGCCCGCGATAAATTCGGAGTAGCTAGAATCACTCTACCTATTAAAAAAACCTCATTAAAATCCGTTGCGTAGTTTTAAAGATTTAAGCATATAAGGGACATAGGGACAGAGAAAGCGACTTAGTTGTATACTATGTAATGATTACTAAATGAAGAATGAAATGTTAAAAAAAAATAAGTATTTTATACAATCCCCAGGTGTTCAATGGTTGTCCATTGAGGATAAATTGCACTGCGTCTTGGATTCACCCGGATACGAGGGATCAGCATATCCTTATAGGTATGTATAGAAAATGTTCTATAATATGTATGTGATCTATCATAGAATAGGTATAGACATATAGTTAACTCTATTTGCTGATGTTATAAAAAATTAATTTAACCTGTATTACGCTGGAATCATTTTTGTATATAGATGGAGTTGTTGTGGAGTTCTCATATCCTCGCTGTACGTTTACTAGTGTTAGCCTACTTGATATTACAATTGCGAAAGTTTGTAAGAATGTGTGTGTGCGTTTGTTGCTCTTTCACGCAAAAAGTACTGAACCGATTGCAATGAAATTTGGTACGTAGATAGCTGGACAACTGGAATAACATATAGGCAACTTTATATCACAATATTTTTAATTATGGTAAAAAAAAAGAGTACCACAGATAATACAAAATTGTCAAAGATCACAGATCCATAATGTATTACTTAATTACAGTGTTTATTTGGTGTGACCGGATGTATATAATGAATTTCTAACAATTAAGTGTCGATTTACTTTCATTTTGGGTCGATTTTTTTACTTTCTTTTGTGTACATAGACCTGTATTATTGGTATATATTATATAACTATCACTTTGCAACGGAACAATTAGTCTATTTCTCTAAGAAAGAGCGAAGAGTTAAGTCGATTTTACCTATGTAATTTTGAACTTAATCGATTTTTGTCGCAGTTCCTTACATTAGTTATATATTTGGCTATTTACTTTTCGCTTGCTTATTTTTTGACTTGTTTTTATAACATGTATTGATTGTTATAATAGTTGTAGAATAACTAACAATCAACGTATGTTATTGCAATAACAATTTGATATTAAGCTCATAAGTTAATGATGTATTTTACATATTGTTATGGATGTGTTTGTGTTGAATATAAAATAAAATAAATGTAAAAAATTACATGTATTCCCTTGCATCGACACATTTATTCCGTTTTCAAATCGAAAAGCCTAGTCGATTAATTCCCATAACATCGATTAGTCCACAATTTACAATCGTCTAACATCGAACCCCGCGACCCCAATAGGTGCTGAGGAGGGCATCTACACACTGAACCTGAACGAGTTGCACGAAACGGCGATGGACCAGCTCTGCCCGAGGCGCACCATATGGATGCATGTCATCAAAGACGTGCTCATGTCTCTGTCCGGTAAGTCATTGACTTATATATAGAATTTTCGTGGCACAGTTTTCGTTGCCATACTCCTCCGAAACGGCTTGACCGATTTTGATGAAATTTTTTGTGCTTATCCGGTATCTATCAGAATCGGCCAACATCTATTTTCCATACCCTTAAATGATAAGAGTAAGGCAGAACACCGTTTGCCGGGTGCAGCTAGTTGACTTATATATCTATGACTTTTTATTTATTTTTATTTTATTTTAAAATTCTTGATTATGAAAAAAAGACACAAATGGTACAAAAGGCGGTCTTATCGTCTGTGACGATCTCTACCAGATAACCTTTGGGTACAGAATATAAAAAAAAACAAACAAAAAACTATGTACGTGAAAGTTTTACTTAAACTGCTAACAATGGCTTAAACATACGAAGAACTGTTCTTATGTACCGTGTCAATGATTTTAGTATAAACATGCGTGTATGCACAAGCAAAAAAGAGAAACCTATGTCACTCGCCGTATTTTTAAAATGTTCATTGTTTTTTTTTTTTTTTGCAAAATATTTTAATTTTCAGTAAAGTCACATGGTAAAGATGAGTCCTGTAAATTTATAGTTATTAGTTTGGGGATTAAGGATTCTGTTTCTGTTTAAAAAACGTTTACTAGGCCGTGGAATTTATTAGGATATGTGATGGACACGAATCTATGGGCAATCCACATAAATATTAATTATTTTGTAAAACTATACAATGTCTCAGCATTTACAGCGAATACTCATAGGTTTTATTTGATTAAACTCAAAGCTATAATAGTAAATGTCTATTTTCTATAATAAATTGGGGTAAAAAAATGAGTAGAGTATCATTTGGTAGTCCGACGCTCGCCATCGATATAGTGATCCCTCGGCGTCTTTTCTTAGGATATCTTTCTTACGAAACTTCATGGTAAATCAGTATATCAAATGCCTTACCGAAATCTATATATTTAACATGGGCTTTATGACCACTGGTCATTGGCTGGTACAAAACGAAGAAGAGGGTGAAGATTCATATTAATACTCATTGAAATAATACATTTTCGCATATATATAGTCTAATGTATATGGCCACATTGCAGGCAAAACGCCGTCGCTGTACCGGCACGAGCTGCTCTCGCTGGCGGGCAGCGGGCGCGCGGGCGGCGCGCGCTCGCTGCGCGTGCTGCCGCCGCGCCTGCTGCCGCGCCGCTTCGCGCCCTCCGCGCGCCTCCCGGACACGCGCGGTACTGCACGCACACACGCACACGCACACACGCACGCACACGCACACGCACACGCACACGCACACGCACACACACAAGCACACGCGCGCACACACACACACACACACACAACTAGACACATCATACACACACGCACGAACATACGCTGACACTAAAATAATAATAATTAATTAATAGATACGTATACACACACAAATGATGACTGTATTTTTTTATTATTATTGTAATAGTAAAGATACTTTTTGCCCACATTTATGATATTTTAACCGATTACAAAGAAAGGAGATCAACAATTCAATGTTCTTGGCTTTAGTTACCGAAGAACGTACAATATCAATGGCACGACTGTTTCTTTTGTGTTTATTGCCTCATAACTTTTTACCGGGTGAACTGATTTCGATTATTCTTTTTCTAAATTGAAAAGCTGGTACCGTTAAAAATTCAGTCTAGTTGTGTAGTAATGACAATTCGAAGACACAAGATTCACTTGTTTAAAACGATTGATGGGTTATCGTTTACCGTGTACCGTCTCGTGCGCAGGCTGCACGGCGTGCGCGGTGGTGCGCAACCCGTACAACGGCTACAAGTACCTGTGCGGCGCCACCCCCGCCGGCCTCTTCCTCATGCAGTGGTACGACCCGCTCAGGAAGTTCATGCTGCTCAAGGTGAGGGGGGAGGGGGGAGGGGACGCGTGAGGAGTTATGGTGACGAGAGGGGGGGGGGATATGATATTGTACGTCACGTTGCTGTAGTAAAAATCCCCAAAAAAAAAACCATTTGAGAAATTTTGAAAGAATAGAAAAAATTTGATCACGAGGCAGGATTCGAACCTGCGTATCTTGCCTAACCGTAGCAACGCCTAGCCTCTCGGCCACCCGTGATCCTGCCACAGTAATCGAATTTCTTCTACTCTTTCGGTTTCATGTGCCTAAAGGCCGAGAGGCTAGGCGTTGCTACGGTTAGGCAAGATACGCAGGTTCGAATCCTGCCTCGTGATCAAATTTTTTCTATTCTTTCAAAATTTCTCATTTATAAAGCATTTCAATGCTATAAAACTAAAAATTTAAAAAAAAAAAGAAAAAAAAGATGCATTTGATGATTTTTGAAAAGCTTTATCAGCTCCACCCAGTAGCTGCACTTGTTTGTTTGTATGTAGCCGACTCTTTAAGACTCTTGATTCTAGACAACTCTAGAATATCTAGATTTTGAGCTTTAAACGGATAGACTTCATTCAATCTTTGTACCCTCATCAAGGATCGGTGACACTACGATCGTAACATGATTTCAAGTTTTTATCCTGGTAAGGATCCCCAGGGCCAAGTATATCTAGTACACTAATATCATAAAGTTAAAGAGTTTGTTTGTTTGTTTGGTTGGTTGAACGCGCTAATCTCACGAACTAACGGTCCGATCCGAAAAATTCTTTCAGTGTCGGTTAGCCCATTTATTGAGGAAAGGATATAGACTATTTTAAAGTACAAGGAGCGAATCCGGGCCGAACTGCAAGTTTTTTTAAAAACTTAATAGAATATGTTTGATTTACAACCCTGCCCATCCAGAAATAGCGTCTCCCTAGCTCAAAGCATGCAACCTATATACTCTTAAATACAATTATCGTAAATAATTCCAGAACATAGAGTGCGTGCTGCCGTCGCCGCTGCTCGCCTTCGAGCTGATCATCACGCCGGAGTTGGAGTATCCGTTGCTGTGCGTCGGCGTCACCAGGAAACCCATGCGGCTCAATTTGATCAACATCAACTCTGGTGAGTGGAGGGCGCGGTGGGACGTCCTGTGCCTACAGAAATAGTAGGTTCGGTCGGAGTAGGGTAGGGTGTTGCTTTTAGCCTTAATTGTCAATTGCAATGCAATATAAACACGCATTTATTCCATGAAATAATGAGATCAGAGATTTGAATTCTTTAAAAATTTGATTTATTTTAAAAGAGCAACTAACGATAGAGTTGCTTGCCGGCTTTCCTCTGTAAAAACTGCTTTCCGAACCGGTGGTAAATGTTATAACTATGTTATGACGATTTAAAAGTGCTTCTTTATGAAGTGTAATTGGATACATAAATGTTTGAGCTTGAAAAAACGTACAAACGTGCAAATCCGGCTCGAAGGATCTCTATACGTATGGTGGTCCCTCGAGCTGGATTTTGATATATCTGCGTACATTAGGATATCATATAATTGTGGTATAAAAACTTTAAGGGGCTACGTGGTTCCACTCGGACGAGCTGGAGGCGAGGCCCGGGGGCTCCAATACGGTGGTGCCGAGGCCCGAGAGGCTCCACACGCTCAGGGCCGTGCACCAGCTGAATAAGGACGCGGTTGGTTGATTTTTATAATTCCTTGCGGGAAAATAAGTTGAAAATAAATTGTTTTTTTTGTGGTATCTTTTAGGTTTCTGTACGAAAAATTACCTGTATATTTAGTCCATCTCTGTCTTACCTTGTTGTCCGGGCTAAGCTCTAATGAACCGATTATAATGATAGTGTCAGGGAAAAATATAACAAATTGTAAGTTATTAACAAGAAAAGAAAGAAACAGATGGTCATCTATGTACAGTATTTTGTTTTGTTTTTATTTATTTATTGTAATACCCGTGACCCGTGCGTCACGATAAATCCTTTTGAATTTGAATGCAATTTATTCCTATTAATTCATTCTCTATAACATATTTTACATGCGAAAGTTTGTGAGGATGTGTGTGTATTTGTTGTTCTTTCACGCAAAGACCACTGAACCGATTGCAATGAAATTTGGTACGTAGACAGCTGGACAACTGGAATAACACATAGGCAACTTTTTATCCCGATATTCCTACGGGATACAGACTTACGCGGGTGAAACGTCGTACGATAGATAAGCAACTACATATATAAATAATTCACTATCAGGTGCTGGTGTGCCACGAGAACGTGGTGGACATCATCCCGGTGCTGGGCGGCGCGGAGGCGCGGCGCCGCGGCAAGCTGCCGCAGAGGATCACCTTCGACTTCCAGATCGACAGCATCTGTGAGTTGAGGACAAAGAATAGTTCAGCAGTTTTTTGTTTTTTTTTTTTTTGTGGACGGATTTTAAACTACCCCCCTCTTCACTTTATCTATGAGCTCACATCGCTTTCGAATGACGCATCAAATTTTCAAATTCTAAAACACTATGAAGGTGTGACACCCAATAACCGTTATAATGTTGCTGATTTTGATAACATAACCGTTACTTATAACGTTACTTATAATGTAGCCTCTGTATATAATTAAATAAATAATTTGCATTGACGTATACAATGTACTAGACTTAATTAAAAGGTCGTCAAAAAATTTCCGGTAATGTCTAACGTATCTGTCATTCATAATCGCTGCCTTGGCTAGAGTTTTGCTTTGGACAAGATTTTTATTGCTAAGTTGTTAAGAGTTTAATTGCAAAAATGAGTGTTGTATGCAAAAAAAAAAGATTTATATATAGGTATACTGATAATGGAAAACATAGAAGGTTTTTAATGCATTTTTTGACGTGACAACGTCTTAAATTAGGTTGCGGCTCGGAGTCACTCATGAAAAAGTGTAACGTCCGGTAACGTTACGATGAGTCACCGAACTATGATCGGTCCGCCGCGCGCGCAGCACTAGAGAATTAGGCGCATTGAATCGGCGCGTGCTTGTGTCTCTGTCTCTGTCTTTTTAGTAAACAAAATATATTTTCTATAGTTAAAATTTGTGCAATTCTTATTTTCATTCAATTCCTTGTTCCTATTGTGCAATTTAATAATATTCATATCAATAAATATTCTACCGAGAAAAAGACGTTGTCACGTAAAATCTTCGCCCGTAAAACCGACTTTACAGTCAACCATTTTTTTTTGTTATTTATTTATTTATTTGACGCTGGTATGCAACAGTGTGCCTCGCGGACTCGGTGCTGGCGTTCCACCGGCACGGCGTGCAGGGCCGCTCGCTGCGGCACGCCGACGTCACGCAGGAGATCGCCGACCGCTCGCGCGCCTACCGCCTGCTGGGCCGGGACAAGTGCGTCACCACACCATTTCTTATTTATTATTTGTAAAAGAAAAACATTGAGAAAATTAGCCGCTTTTTTTTATAATTATTTATTGGTCTTTTTTGTGTAGATGAACCGACCGCCTCCTTGGTACAGTGGTTAATGCGTGAGCGTAGATCCGAGGGATCCTGGGTTCAATTCCCGGTAGATACGGACGCTCAAAAAAAATAATGTCTCGGTCTGACAGGACACAGAAGGCTGATCACCTACTTGTCCGTAAAGAAAATCGATCAGTGAAACAGATGTACATCGTCTGCCCCATACCCCACTACGGGACATGGGACTTCACTTTTTGTGTAGATATTAAATTAGTTATTAGTTGTAATGTTCTGTATAAATATTGTTTTAAACATCGATGAAGGTTGTTTTAATGAAAAAAATATATATGTATTGTTTCTAAAATAAACAAGAACGTAAATGCATTGCACAATTTTGTATTGTAAGCGAAAGAAATTATTTTTTTTAATATCACAATAAGTGATCATACAATTTATTCCACAGGGTGGTCGTTTTGGAATCGCACACGCTACAGAACAACACACTGTCGGGCGAAGACGGGAACGATCTATATATCTTAGCTGGACACGAGGCGTCTTACTAATACCCTGGGTTCTTCATACATACATACAGACTTAGTATTTTCTTGTGTTTGATTTTACGCGAGCATTATACATTTAGAAATTAAAAACTTTTTAACAGATTTTAAACGCGATTTATTCATTATATTATCAACCCGACGTTTCGAACACTTTGCAGCGAGCGTGGTCACGGGGAGACTGAGTCGTCGGGTATGGTATATTGAATAATATAATGAATGAATCGCGGTTAAAATCCGTTAAAAAGTTTTTAATTTCTATACATACAGACTTTATTATATGGGTCTTTGATTTTATCGACGAGCAATATTGAATGACGTTTAGTTTCTTGTATATCTGCGACAGTGTTGCGATAGATTTTTGGTCTAGATATAAACTGTAATAGTCTTTCCAGTGTCGTAAATGCACCATAATCTCAAGATAAGGGCTGGTAAGTTCTCGCTGCGTGCCAAGTGCTGGATTCCAATTTATTATATAATGTTTAAAATAACTAGTGTAGTTTGGAAGCTCGCACAGGGCGCAAAGGATAGAAAAATCTATTTACGGCACTGGTTCTTTTTTTATTATAATGTTCAAATTATGTTGAAATAGCGTTTCCTTCTATTGAAGATTAAAGCAATAAATTAAACATTATTCAATTAACATTGCAATACTTAGCGTTCGCTTAAGTTTTTCGACGCAATAAAACTGTGAATTGAATTGTTAAAGCAAAATTTGATGCGTCTCAGATGCGCGTTTGATTCCCGTCGGATGCACAAATTATATCGATGTTTTTTAAGACGATTACTTTGGATTGTATTGTTTTAAATGTCGATTGTATCATCATAGCACTGCCCTTTCCATTCCATGGATTATGAAGCAATAATATAGAAAATTAGTTTTCTCTCGATGAATTTAATAAGTGTTGCCCGTAGACGTCATGTATAGTTAAAAAAATAAATAACATAATATATCGCCTGATAAATAGCTAGTTAAACATTGTATGATAACCCAATTAACATAAATATATATATAAACAGTGTGCATACAAAATCGTTTTAAATAAACGATTTATCGAATTAATAGCGTGTCGCTATAAAATTATCACGTGAAATAACGTAACGGTTATAACTGTTATTTTTGCATAACGTTACTGTGATTTTAAATTAGATACACATGCAATGGATGGCATTTTAAAATATTTATTAATACATGTGATTAATCATTTAACGCTAACAACAAGTGTATGGAAAAGACAACATTATCGTTATATTATAAATATAGTTTATAGTAACGGAGAAATTATAAATGTTCGCTTATTTTGTAAATATATAAAATTCCAATTAGATATAGTCAATTGTATTATAGACGTAGTTTAGTTATTGTATTTAATTTGTTTATTGATATAACCTCATGTGAGCGCTTGCTCGAAAATGGACTGTTAATTTATTTATGTGTCGTGTCTATTTTTTAATTTGCATGTACTTTCGGCTTTTTTGTCGTAGGATGAATATAACATGACAATTATACAACATAATGTTTTTTTTAATTCTCATATTCTAGCACAAACAAATTTCAAATATGTTTTTTAATTTGGTTTTCTCAAGAACCGTTATTTACCAACAAAACCAATAACGTAACGTAATAATATAACGTTATTTGTAACTGTTTCGTAACGATACGTTCATTTTAAAGCTTAAAATATTCTTAAATATTAATAATAATTTATTTTATTCATCCTACGACAAAGTGAGATGTTGTGAGATTATCACTGTGGTTATATTCTACACAGCACTATAGATCGAATGTTTTTTTCTGCAAAAACACCACAGATCATAAAGTTAAATAAATATGGTCTCGATTTTTCTGTTCAAACGAAACAATGTAATGCTTTAAACCAGTTAATTTACACCTGTAATAAACTTTTAATTTTCACTTTTTGGTTTTTCATTTTTCACTTTACTGCACTCTTAAGTCTTGCTTTCGAAACTCATGCTTAGTTATTCAGTTTTTTATTTTTGGAATCATCATAATTTTATGCTACCTATATCGCATTTTTTGTTATTTTTTTTTTTGCTGAATTTATCGTTGAAATTTTTTAACGATCTCAATATGTTTAAAACATATTTTAATTACTTTTCTGCTCAGTAAAATATTTATATGTAATGTCTATTCAATACACATTTTATAATTGCAAAAGTAATATTATTCTTACAATGCTTGCCATTAATTTACATTAGGTTTTTTGTGTATTTGTAGCACTTTAATTTCATAGACTAAGCATAGAGTATAGATGCATAGTGTTATAGTACCTAGACTGGTGCTAATTTTTCTTTCAAGATGTTTACTTGTCAACTATTTAAATGTTTGCAATCAAGTTTGAATTCTTTCTAAGCTTCCCACTTCCGAAATTGCCAAAATTCACTTATGGCAAGTGGACTGAATATTGGCTGTATTAAAATAAATCCCTGATATCGATAATTAGGTATAGTTTTTTCGATTTAAAAGTTTTAATAGTCGTAGGTTTCGAAATTATTAGATCTAAGACAATGAACACCAATCTTTATTAAGAGTACAATAGTGACTTTTATAAATTTCTGTAGGTTTAAAAAATATTAGTGTAAGGCGTGAAAAACGTTGAAATTAATAAAATATTTTTAAACTTCTTTAGTATATAGTGCGGCATTAGACATTGCATACAATGCATGACAAAGTAATGAAATAATTGGGCTTATAAATGGCAAAGTAATTAAGGATACTGGTCTGTCAGTAAAACGTAAATACTTGAATGGGCTGCGCCAAATTTAAGCTAAACGTCAATATTTTTAAATCTTGGACAATGGAGCGGTATTGTGTATAAAAGAAAACTCTACAAGTCTAGTTAATGTGTATTCCCACAACTTTCTTTTTCCATGATGATGATCGAACAAGGATAGAATCCTGATAGCCAGCTAAACTAATACAATTTTATTTATTTTAAAGGTAGTCAATTGTACCGCAACAGTTCTTATTTATTAGTATACAGCACACAAAATTACCTGAATTCTGGTAACACCTAAAGATTTTTGAAAGTCAATGACAGTTGTTTCACATTTCGTCCCGTTCCGTCTTCAATGCAACTTCAATAACTGAGTATCCCCACCTAAAACATAATATATGGCGCCTATCATAAAAAATATCGCGATTCTGGCATCATCTAAAGCTTTTCCCAGCGTTGTATGTATTGTATTGTATTTCCGATGTATTTGCTATTTATATGATAATGAGAGGTCAAATGTTGTCGGCAGAGAGCTTGCTATTATATCACCTATTATTCAATCTAGCGAGATACTTCTCGTGTCACTACTGTTTCTTTACAAAAAAAAAAAATAGTATTCAGACGATACATTTGAGAAATTACAATTTAATAAGTATATTAGAAGATAAAAAATAAAATTCCTTATTAGCATGTAAGTTACCTTTACTGACAGATTCAGTTAAAACATTTAAATATTCAAAGCTGGTACAAAGTAAGGACAATTTGCGTTAGTATAGTGGATTTCGAAGTTTCCAAATACAATTTATATATAATAAAACGATATATTTATTTTCGTTATGAAAGTAATTGAAATTTGACTTATGTACATAATGTTTAGATGTAGAATAAGCAGAAAG
Organism: Zerene cesonia; assembly: GCF_012273895.1. NCBI lineage: Eukaryota > Metazoa > Arthropoda > Insecta > Lepidoptera > Pieridae > Zerene > Zerene cesonia. Next base: position 4,478,996 of record NC_052123.1, on the reverse strand, counting down.
ATTAAATATTAATATCCAAGATTATATTGAAATTTTATTCCAGACAAATAAAAGTATTAAACTATATATATTGTTTTATTTTTTACCTTTTACCTAGAATCATCCCTGACTGTGTAAATGGAGAGGCGTCTCTAGGGAGCGTATTTAGGGAGGATAAATTGATTATTTCATTTAAGGCGCTTTAGTTCGGGTGTCAAAAAATTTCAGAGGTTCAAGGATGTTTGAAATGACTTGCTGATGGGAAGAGCAATAATTTTAGCATCAAAATGAACTGTATGTATAGATACTAAATATTAGGTTTATCGGATACACTTTGGAGAGTGCGCTGCGGAATTACACAGCCTAATTCCGCCATCCCCTTTTTCCATCGATCGTCGAGGCGCACAGACTCTAGGCACCGCTATTTGGTGGACGTTTCATGTACCCGGACGAAGCGGTTCGATTCCACATTCTTTATTCGAACCGCAAGGGATTGGAACATGCTTCCTGTGTCTGTGTTCCCCGACGAGTACAATCTGGAGGTCTTCAAGAGAAGAGTGAACAAGTACCTTCTAGGGAAGCGCGCTCCATCTTAGACCACATCTCAGCTTACCATCAGGCGAGATCGTGGTCAAGGGCTTCCCCATCATGAAGTAAAAAAAAAAAAAAAAAAAATTAGGTGGACATTTTTTTATATAGCTCAATCCATATTAAAAATTGCTAAAGATATTTTAGTAATCCAGTAATACACACAATTTTGATCACAAGTCAACCTTGACATAGATGGTACAATCAACATATCCTACTAATCCCACTAACATTATAAATGCGAAAGTATGTAAGGACTTGTGTGTGTGTTTGTTGCTCTTTTACACAAAAACTACTGTTTGCAATGAAATCAGGTATGTAGACAGCTGGACAATTGAAATTTATGAACAAGATACACTTGGTTGTGTATGCATATGTGCTGCTAAAGTATCTTACAGCCTTATTAAAACAAAAACAACTGAACATTTACCAAGATTTTGTCCTTATTAACATGCAGAAACAAAAATGCATATAGATTTATATGCTTATATGCATGTCCAACAAACACAGCTAAGCAGCATATGATAATTAATTACTACTACTTAAGAAGTATACAAAAGCAAGTTTAATATATTTGTTATTACAACTTATTTCCAATATATGGATATAGAGAATAAGTCTCACCTACCAATAAAAAAGAGAAAGAAACTGAAGATTATATACTAATTGGCCTGGCAATCGTTGTTCTGATTTACTCATATCTTTAAGAGGTATAAAAAATGGATGTGGGCCAATTCTCAGATATACCCAATATGCACATAAAATTTCATAACAATTGGTCCAGCTGTTTCAGAGGAATTTGGTTACTAAAATAGTGACACGGGCATTTTATATAAAAGATTACACAGACAATGATTTAGACTATAGAGACAAGTTTAAGTAAAACGAAACAGATGATAAACAAAATATTTACCATGTTTAACTTACATAGAACAATTCATCACAATATCACAAAGGTACACAGATTTAAAACTAAAAAGATCGATATTCATTCATCTTCTTCAACCATTTCTACATCTTCTTCGTCCTTTTTCTTACCAGCGGCTGATTTTTTGGCTGAAGCCGTGATTTTGTATTGTTCTAAGGCATCTCTTAAGGGCTCCATGAATCTATCAAATTCTATATCAGCCATAGCTTCTAATACATCCTGGCCGGTTAAAGCTTTCCTTTTGTGGTTCTTAACAATATTAGTTGCCGCAGAAGTAACGTATAGTACAAAAACAGACGCAGCTTTAGCCAAACCTGTTCGCGCCTCTTTTGATATAGAAACTCCTTCGGGCAAGGCCTCTTTAACGATTCGTGTAACCACAGTGAGCGGTAAATTTAGATCTTCGAGTTTTTCTGCCATAATTGCGAATAAGCTATCATTTAATACAATATATCGAGAAAAAGTAAAAGAACACAATGCTGAAATACAAAATGCCGCGCTAAGTTGGTTTATGCATTGACAATTATTTGACGTTTGACTGATGACAGCGGACAAGCATGTGAGTTGATTTTTTTTTTATATTCGACAAAAAAAACTGTTAACTGTCACAAACATAAAATACATGCAACTAAGCATGCAACACAAACGTGATAAGGTATATGTGAACTACTTAGGATTTTTAAGTAAGTCTTGTTAGTATTTATAATTGATATCAAATGGAAACACTACGAAAACTTTAATTTCAAACAAATATAACGCATTGTGTAGACGAGGTATCGTACGAACAATATCCTTATCCACCATTGATACAAGTCCACCGCGTCGCCATTGTGTAGTACCTATAATACTTAATACATTACTATTCTGTGGGTATTGCGGCAACGTAGCAACACTGGAAATTGGAATTGTCGCGGGTCAGCGGTCGCCATATTGAATTTTATCAGTGCGGTGTTTCATTTCATAAGGGGAAGTCGTTTCTTCGTGCTCGCTTATTGATTTCTTCGTTATTAATGTGTTATTCTAGTGTTTGTATTGAAAACATGCCGAATATAACACGGGAATAAATTCGTTTCGTATTTATGTGCTTTCCTCTGAGTGTACTCTTAAAAACATTCAATAAACAACCATAATATTGATTATTGACTGTCCAACCTGTGTTTATATTTCCAAAGGAAGGTAAATAATGTTTTTTTATTTAACTTTATACAATTATGCTTATCAAGTAAACGATAAGGTTAAATTATATATTAGTAAACATATAAAACAATGCAGTGTTAATCGTGGAACCTCGTTAAACGAAATATGGAAATTTGATTAGCTATGTTAAGTGTCTTCCAATGCATTAAATGTATGCGCATAATATAATATGGACTCTGTGTTTAAGAATCGACTAAACTTGATCAATAGAGTGTAAAGATGCGAATAACATTAGCATTCCTTTACGCTTCTACACATTGACTTGTCTAATCTGAATATTAATTTTCTCCTAATTAATTCAGAAAGTTTTGCGAAATATTGTTTCTTATTTGAATCTTGTTAGGCTAAAATGCTTGGCTATGTCAGTTGTTTATTATTTACGATAGGTATACATTTATTGTATTTTTGTATTAATTCAATGTATTGGAACATTAACAAAATTTATTATATTATATTTATATTGTAAAAGATTGTATATTAAAACTACATTTTGCCGAATAGAAGCACTTTCTTGGAAATTATAAAATATATTATAAGATAAGCACGTTAGGGGCACCCTTAGCCTGGAGGCCACGTAAGACTTATCTACGTATCTATTTAAAATAACTTTTTATATTATTCTTGTAATATTTAAGCGATAAAGAAAGAATTAAAGAAAACATGTAATTTTTCTACTACCACACGAGGAATGTTCCACATCAATTGAATTAAATGTTAATTAAGTGATGGAATAATTTTTCAATTGTCGCCGGGCGGTGAAAAGCTAGGTCAATGGGTTAAAAGGCCGCTAAGGAATGGATTCGATGGTCGATCGATTTTCAAGTTTATTATACACTAGACGCTCGCCCAGGCTTTGTCTGGATATCAAGATTCCTATTTTATCCCAAGGAAGCATTTAATCGTGATAAAAAGTACCCTTTCATCCAAGTTAGCTCATACCCTGTCTGTATACCAAATTTTATCAAAATCTACAGTAGTTTCAGCGTGATTGCCGGACAAACATCCAAACAAACGAACTTTCACATTTATAATATTAGTAGTATTAACGATCGGCCACAGCTTTGTGCGTGGAACATACTATACAGCCTAAAGCACTGACGCATCTCGTATCTAACAGTGAAACAATTTCTAGAATTGTCGTTTTTGAGCAGAGCGCGTTCAATCAAACAAACTCTTCCGCGTGTGCGCGCGTGCATACAAACGCTTGTAGTCATTGCATCTTTGCATTAAAATATTTGCATTTAAAATATTTGTATTTAAACTGACAGCCTTGATGTACATAAAATAGGTGTTGTAAGACAGTGTATAAATAGTAATACACATTTAATGTGAGCAATTGTATGTTTGTTGACGCATAGCTGTAAAACTATAAGTCGGACTGGAATGATTATGTTCAGTTGTGTAGAGTATGCTGATACATTGGGATCAGTGTAATTTAGAGCTTATGTTATTGTCTTGAATGAAATTTGGTTAACAATTGATTCAAGCCACTTGTTACGTAAATCTGTGTTTTCTTACCCAACCGTGACTTAACCCCCATCTTAAATTGTTTTCACCGACTTCAAATATAGGAGGAGGTTTTTATTTGACTATAATGGTAAAATACATTGACCGATTTGTCGAAAATACGCAAGGCGCCCTTGCCAAAGGTCGAAATACTTACGTCATGTTATTAATTATTGTCCCTTCACTCCAGCATCCATTCTCGTAGCAACTGTAGCTTTTTTATAATAATCCCTCGTCCCGGCTTCGCCTGTAGTCTATGTTGCTCGATTAATGTGTCACTTCGAATGATAAAGGAATTTTTCAAAAGAGAAATCACTGTTTCCGGGTTAAATCTTACCAAACTAACGAACACATTCAAATTATTTTTTAACACGCTTTAATCAGCTTCACCTGTATATTATGTATAAACGACTATATAGACCCAATTTTGACCCACTTTAAACGGACAGATTAAATTCTAACTTTGTATACTTATTATATATAACAATTTTATGAGTATAACTTACTCTCTGCGCCCCGCGATTTCACCCGCGTAAATCCATATACCGTAGGAATATCGGGATAAAAAGTAGCCTTTATGTTATTCCAGTTGTCCAGTTGTCTAAGTACCAAATTTCATTGCAATCGGTCAGTAGTTTTTGCGTGCAAGAGCAACAAACACACACACCCTTCCTCACAAACTTTCGCATTTATAATATTAGTAGGACAGGATTATGTTTTTGTCTGTATCTGAGATATTTTAGTTGATTCTTTTATTAAAACGTTTTAAACGACCGGCTCCTTGGTACAGTGGTTAACGGGTGTACGTAGAAAAGAGGGGTCCTGAGTTCACTTCTAACTAGAGACACAAAAGAAGAGTCTAAGTCTGGCCGGATACAGAAGGCTGATCACCTACTTGTCCGTAAAGAAAATCAATCAGTGAAACAGATTTACACCGTCTGCCCCATACCCCACTAAGGGACCAACCAACTCTATCTCTTTGACTTTAGTTTACAATACTACAAAGTCCATAAAAATATGTAACACATGAGTGAATAAACATTTTTTCCCGATATTGCTACGGAATACAGACTTACGCGGGTAAAACCACGGTGCGCAGTTAGTAATCCTACTATCCTACTAATATTAATTAATTGCGAAAGTTTGTAAGGATGTGTGTGTGTTTGTTGCTCTTTCACGCAAAAACTACTGAACCGATTGCAATGAAATTTGGTGCGTAGACAGTTGGACAGCTGGAATAACACCTAGGCAATTTTTTATCCCGATATTCCAATGGGATACGGACTTACGCGGATGAAACCGCGCGGCTCAACTAGTAACGTATAAAGTTCGTATTTTATATAATAGATGTCTATCCTATATAATTATGTGACCTTGTAAGACTCGTTTAGTCATATATTTTAATATTACATATTATGGAGTAAGTGACCGTCAATGTCCAGTGGTTAGGACAAATATATTGAACTAGACGCTGGTCCCGGCTCCGCCTGGATATCAAGATACCTATTTTATCCCCAGGAACCATTTAATCGGGATTAAAAGTAACCTGTCTCACAAATTTCAACAAAATCCGTTCAGTAGTTTCCGCGTGATTGACGGCCAAAGATCCAAACAAACAAACTTTCACATTTATAATGTTAGTTTGATGTGTGTCTAGCTTCTTGCCCGCGGCTTCGACCGAGCAGTCAAAATATTGAATAATAAATTTATAATGTAGTTCATAGGTGTGTCTGTAAACGCTTTGTTACCAACTGTCTTTGCAAATGTACAAGTTAGTTAGTTTCTTGTTCTGTCGCCAGGTGCGCTTTTTCTTTTTGTTGTAATGTATGCCAGGGATTAAATTAAACACTTTGTAATAAGAATTCTACCATTTTAATTGAAAATATTGCCAAATCCCAATACAAAAGTATTAGATAGACAGCCCCGGTATTTTTCCCACACGGTACCCGTTTCGGAGGGATATTCGCCATAAAATCAATCCTATGTAATTTTTCTGGTTTTCAACTATATCTGTATAGAATTTCATCCAAATCGGTCTGGTAGTACCTAAGCTTAGCGCATTCAAACAAACAAACAAACTCTTCGATTTATATATTGGTATAGACAGTTTATAGATTAAAGAACATGGCTTGTAAAGAGTCTCTTAAAGAGTATGAATCAACTTTATATTTTAATCTCATCATCATTATCATCATCATCATCAGCCCACTTATGTTCCGACTGCAAAGACACAAGCATCCTATGAGGATTCATTATCATGGACAAAGTCCACCACGCTGGCCAAGTGCGGGTTGGCAGATGTCACATGCCGTCGAATTTTAGATTTTAGGACATGCCGGTTACCTCACGATGTTTTCCTTTACCGTTTTAAGTTTATGCATTACTAAAACTATAAATGTGTCACTGAGTAGCCTCCTTCGTTTTTAAGAACGTTCGGTTAAAAATATGTACCTACCTACACTTCTCAAATAGGATAGGATCAAATGGAGGCTCTTATTGTCGGAGGCCAAGACTCACTTTGGGTCACTGCGCCACTATAGGCAGGCAGACACTTCTCAAAAGAATGATGTGAACAAACATATACATTTTAT
>NC_052123.1:4466383-4471207 GCF_012273895.1 Zerene cesonia | reverse complement strand
GCCCTTATATCGTTCTAGATAGGTCACCTGGTGGTTCAAATGACCCGTAATTTTTTCTATATGGGCCTGTAGTCTATGCGTGAAGGTCTGTGCGACCTTGTAATATCATTCTGTTTTAATAAGTTTCACCAGTACGAGCGTTTGTATGTAACCGACTCCTTTAGACTAGACTTTGACCTACTTTAAAACCACGGGGAAAGCCAGGGCGGACCGTTGTAATTATACGGACTAATGTAGGATTCTAATTTCTATTAGTGAGATAGTATTCGAATCGAATTTGATTTCGCAGTTTTAAACTTTATTCATTCAGACGAAAAATCTTATCTCCACATGTATTAGTGTATCCAGCCTAGATTCAGTAATATTGTTATTGTCCTATTTTGAATTATTAGTGCTCCAATGTGACTCCCTGATTGGCCAGCTTGTTCGATCGATAGTACTTGTAAAATGGCAGTTTGCCAGGCGCCTTTTGGTCTATTGTGGGGTAAACATACTATGTAAATGTCTTCGGTCTGCTATATAAAGGTGACTGACTGACTGACTGACTGACTGACTTAGTGATCTATCAACGCACAGCCCAAACCACTGGACGGATCGGTCTAAATTTTGGCATGCAGGTAAAGGTTTTATGACGTAAGCATCCGCTAAGAGAGGATTTTGATAAATTCTACCCCCAAGGGGATAAAATAGGCGATGAAAGTTGGGAGCATAAAAGTTTATTATAACCGCGCGGGCGAAGCTGCGGGCAACAGCTAGTATGGGTTTATTATAATATGTGCATACTTGAAGCCCGCGGATTTACTCGTGTTAACTACGCGGATAAAAAGAAGCCTATATGCTAGTACATACTACAATCTATATTTATTCCAAAATTCATACATATCCTATCAGCTGCTTTTGCGTGAAAGAGTAACAAACACACGTTCTTATAAATTTTCGTCTGTATATAATCTACTACCTACGCCGTGCGGATTCACGCGGATGAACCCACGGGGAATAGCAAGTATTTACATAGCTCATGTCTTATTCTGAAGTATTCGCTTTATTATTGTATGGTGTCATTAAATCCATTTAATAGTTTTTACGTGAACGAGTTACAAACATCCATTCATCCATACTTACAAATTTTCGCGTTTATAGTATTAGAATTACAATAACAGTTAAATTGTTTTATCAAAACCCCTCCAGCCATTATAAATATCCGGAAGAAATATGTTCCGTTTAACAAAAAAAAATAATAATAATACACTTAAATTATTAAAAAATACTAAAAATGGTAGTTAAAAAGTAAAAGTAGGTATATACTACAAGGCAGGGTTAACGAGAACTGACCTTTAGACCAGCAAATTACCAAATTACAATAATTTGGCCCCACTGGGGCGGACCTTGACCTTTGGTCGTCTTTTTATCCTAAATTATATTTAATTGAACGCATGTACCTACGTAAAATATTAAACTTTTTTGGTAAACAGTGCCTAATAAAACTATAGAATGTTAGTATTTTCTTGTGTTTGATTTCACGTGAGTATTATACATTTAGAAATTAAAAACTTTTTAACGGATTTTAAACGCGATTTATTCATTATATTACGGCGATTTAGTCACGGGGAGACTGATAGTCTCCCCGTGACCACGCTCGCTGTAAAGTGCTCGAAACGTCGGGTTAATAATATAATGAATAAATCGCGTTTAAAATCCGTTAAAAAGTTTTTAATTTCTAAATATAGAATGTTAGTTCAATTGTGGATAAATATTTGAACGTTGGATTTTGGGATGTTTAGATGTATGTGTGGATGTTTGTTATATTCTCACCCTAAAACGGCTGACCGTTGAACAAAGCTGGATGGAATGATGACATATACATATGTCATATACATAAACCTATAGATTATAATCGGAATTATTATATTGAAAGGCCCTTTACGGGATGCAACTAGTTGTAAGAAACAATTGTTTTATGTAATAAATCCTACTCCTACTAATGCTAGTATGCTACTTGCTACTATTTATTAATTAATTAATAATATTATAAATGCGAAAGTTTGTAAGGATGTGTGTGTTTATTGTTCTTTTACGCAAAAACTACTGAACCGATTGCAATGAAATTGCCTATATGTTATATATTAATTATATAACATATAGGCAACTTTCTATCCCGATATTCCTAGGGTATACGGACTTACACGGGTGAAAACGCGGGGCGCAGTTAGTTTGTCATAATAGAAAGAAATACTGTAATGATTTATTGTTGTATATATTTATTTATACTGTATTATTTATACTGTATTATTTTTTCATACAGTATACATAAGGGTATATAATCCTGGCGATCCTAATCAGAAAACTAAGACTGACTCAATGATATTATTGTATTATCACCGATCCCTGAAGTGTACAAAGTTTGAATTAAATCTATCCGTTTGAAGTGGGTCAAAATCGAGTCTAAAGGAATCAGTTCCATACAAAGTCCAAAAAACAGGTGAAGCTAATAAGAGTGTGGGTCAATTGACCCATTGGCATTAGAGAGTACACAGATTAAATTAACATCCGTGGATTTATTTTAATTTAGGTACTTATGACCTTACACCCCTTCAAATTTTCACGGGCGGTGGTAGCGCTTCCCATTAGGCGACCCACCAGCTCCATTGCCGACTATAATATAAAAATAAAGTTTAAATTAATAAGTATTGTATTATATTATCTGTGGTACGACGTACGTATTTGATATTGCTCCTTGATTTTTTCTTAAAAACAACTATACTCTAATAGCGCTATAAAATTAGCTTCGACCATAGAGTAAAATCATCAAAACGGTAACAAACAAAACCCAATCCTAACTCTTGGGCAATAAAGTCTAATTCCCCATCTTTATATATAGGAATTTTCAAAGGTAGATACGGCACGCCTAATTATACCCTGATTCACTTAGCATTTAAGTTGTGACGTCATCGTCCGCACTTTTTGTGGAATGAAGTCACGATGACGTAATTTCAACTAGGTTGGCGTTAGGGTACTGGTCATCGCCCTTTCTCTGACCATACTAACCCATAATAAAGATACTAGCTGCGAGCCCGGGTTTCCTTTTTTATGTCAAAGCGGACAATTGAGCTGGCGATTCGCTTGATGGTAAGCGATCGCCACTGCCCATGAACATTCGCAGTGGTACCAAGTGCCTCTGTTAATGCGCTGCCCATTTTAAAGGGGGTAAGGGATAAGGAAAGGGATGACGATTGGAAAGAAGGAATGGAACGAGAAGGGCGAGGAAAAGGAAACGTGCCTCGGGCCTCCTCTTTGTCAGTTCTATGGAGTGTTGGAGTTGAGTGGTGTGTTGTATGGAGGAGTACCTAACTGCCCTCTAATTGTCAGAACTGGACCAAATTGAAATGGGACCACATGGCAGGCACCAGCTTCCTATTAAAAAAAAGTATGAAAACACAAAAGAATCCAATTAATAACTTTATGAAATCTGTTGAAAATAAAGACGTTTATGGTGTTTCCAACTAGAAGCCTGTTTTATTTGCAACTAGCTTTTGTCCGCGGATTCACACGCGTTAATTTCGAAATAACACCCCTTCCTAACTCTCTCTCTCTCTTTTTTAATTCATTATTCTTATAAATCTTATAAAATTTAAATGTATAAAAATATCCTCTTGAATTGTTCTATCTATTACAAAAAATCATCAAAATCTGATGCGTAGTTTTAAAGATCTAAGCATAGGCGGCGGAAACCGACTTTCCTTTGTACTATGTTGTGAAGTAAAAAACAGACAAAAACGAAATATGCTTTAGGATATATGCTAAACTAGCTGCGCCCCGCGGTTTCACTCGCGTAAGTCTATATCCTGTAAGAGTAACGGGATAAAACTTTGCCTATGTGTTAATCCAGTTGTCCAGCTAGCTACGTGTCAAATTTCATTGCATTCGGTTCAGTAGTTTTTGCGTGAAAGAGTAACAAACATACACATACACGTGCACCCATCCTCACAAACGCATTTATAATATTAGTAGGATTGGATTTACCCATTGCCGAATGATATGTAAATTAATTAAACGCGTTTCAAATCCGTTAATACTAAAGATAACCAGAAGTTTCCCTTCGTTTCCCGCGCGTTTGTGATAACTACGCTCTTATCAATGACATCTGCTTTATCAGTGACACTATCTCGATATAGAAATATGCAGCTGATTTGTATGTATTTTTATCTGTACTTATCCATAATCCATACATATTATTGGAATAAACAAGCATCGCCCACGGCTTCGCTCGCGTGATACTCGGATGGAATGTCGACGAGAAAAAGAGAGATAGAGGAAAAGTGTAGAAAGGTTAAAAAGATATGGCGGGAGTCGGTGGCCGATTTCCGTTTCCTATTTGCTATCGTCAACCCTTTCTTTACCTTTTGTAAGCAGACAACGATTTCGCAGAGGTCACACCTCTGCAAATGTTCATGGGCGGTGGTGATCGCTTACCATCAGGCGAACCATCATTTGCTGCACTTTGTTAAGTGCGAGTCGGAATCGCGACACTTAGGTACCACATGTACAAAGGTAATTGCTCAAAAACATGGTCACCCATCCAATTTGTGACCGTGCCAAACGTTGCTTAACCTCGTATTTTTATTATGTGTTGTTAAAACGGGAAACAGAATTCATAATCTCTGAAAATTTCAACTGTCTATCTACTAACTATCACGTCCCATGAGCATTTCTTGAGACACAGTCTGACAAAGACAGACGTACAAAGAGACAGAATATACCTAGTCTTGCCATAAATATTGTAATAAAGAAAAAAGAAAATTGTTAACTGCAAATAACATTTATTAC
>NC_052123.1:4415239-4465383 GCF_012273895.1 Zerene cesonia | reverse complement strand
ACAGATTCGAAATTCAAATGTAATATTTTTTTATAATTAAGTGTAACAGTATTTATGGCCAGACTAAGTATATAGTACGGGAGATTATTTAACTAAGTTTCATAGTTAGTGACGATTAATCCTCGCTCAAATTGCTTGCATAAACAAAAAATTAGACAACTTTTAGCACATTTAGCATTACTCTAATATGGCGTTTAAACACATCTAGTTTTGAGAATCATTCATTATTTGTTACAAGGACTAATTTTTTAGCATTACAAATGTTGTTCGTTTGTGCTAATTGAAACATCACTAGTATTCATTGATCTCAGAAAAACTGTTTGTATAAATTTTCATTGAAAACTGATGAGCCATTTCTCAGTGATTGAGTAAGTAAGACGAACATACATAAATATGAATCTTTTTACTAGAAAAGGTTATTGACTTTCCAGAAGAGTGAGGTACCACTCTAAATCCTACCTCTATCCTATCCTATTCTACTACCCTACTATCCTACTTAATCCTACTAATATTATAAATGCGAAAGTTTGTAAGGATGTGTGCGTGTTTGTTGCTCTTTCACGCAAAAACTACTGAACCGATTGCAATGTAATTTGTTACGTAGACAGCTGGACAACTGGAATAATATACAGGCAACTTTTTATCACAGTTTTCTTACGGGATACGGACGTACGCGGGTGAAACCGCGGGGCGTAGCTAGTTCTACTATAAATTACATACAATAGAACCTCCTGCTTTTCGGTTTTGATTGTCGGTTAGAAATTAAACCATGTGACATCAATTTACTATCAAACACCAAAAAGAATCTTGCGTATCAGTTGATAACTCCGTGAGAGTTATCTAGTCCCGTATCTCCCTTGTTTTTGGGAAATATTAAAAAATCATCTTGAGACTTGGGGAAAAAACCTATTCCTTTTTTAAAACAAGCAAATATATTAGCAATTAATTTTGTCCTTGCGTTTTAAACTTCTATAAAAAGCCAATTTATTTTTTATTCACAACAAAGTAAGCATAAACATTATTACCATAAAAATAATTCTGGCAACATCCTCCGATGTTTGCATTTATTTACTCGGCCTACACCTACGGCATCCGAAAATAACCCTTATCGCCAATTAAATAAGTTATAAATCGTGTTTGTTTATAAATGTTTCTTTTTTGCAAGATTCAATCAGTATTGGCGCGAATGTCAGAGCGAGTGGTTGTGTGGAGTGTTGTGTGTTGAGGTTAGTTAAAATCGATAACGTGATTAATAATAAATCTTTTTTTTATTTAATTTTTTAACTGTTTTAATATATGATTTTGTGATATTCGTTAAGATATTGGTAAGTGTATTTACTTTATAGATTATATATTTCTATTAGGAAAGACGATAATGAGTTTTATCTAGTAGATCATAAGGTTGATCCCACTTGCCGGTGAAGATAATCGATTAGTTGAACAGATGTGAATTAATGCGTCTGCCCCGTACCCCGCGAGTGGACAATTGAACGGAGAAAACATATAAAAGAAAATTTTTAATTCACGTTAGCTTGTACGAATATTTATATACTAGACTAGGATATGTTTACAAGCTTTGATACTCAATGAAGTCTTTTTTACCCCGAAGGTTTAATGATACGAGAGACCCCGATATATAGAAAACTAGCTGTAAACCGCGTCGTCACTCGCGTGATACCCGTGGGTAAAAAGTAGCCTATGTTCTATCTCTGTTCCAAATTCCATACAGATACGATATGCTATTTGCGTATGGAGCAGTAACAAACATCCAACCATACATGCAAACTTTCGCGTTTATCATATTCGTAGGATATTAGGTAGGGGAATAATATTAGATGGGGGTCAGAAATACTCGAACTTGTCAAATTGTGTTTTTTGATAGAAAATAATTCATAACTATCGTAATTTAATTTATCAAAAGACAATTTCATATTTATACATTGAACTTGTACATAAATGTTACTTTAAATAATTCGATAAATAGTAAATAGCTTAAGATAACACTTTAAAACTTATATTCTTTGTATTTAAAACTTATAATTAAATTTCTTTACAATATTTAAACCGACCGAATATAATAGTAATTACGGTCGCATTTTTAAAAATGTACATACATAAAAACGCTTTACCTCTGTTAAACTTTTCATATATCCAAAGGTTATCTGGAAGATATCGCTTTTTAGCGGTAAGGCCGCCTGATATACCGCTCTTCTTTGTTTTTTTTTTTTCTTTTTTACACGTCCACTTCTTTATTTGAGTGAGTGTATTAAAGTATTTATTTATATAAAACGCTAAATGAGAGATAATAAAATTTTAAAAAGTTGCCTATATGTTATTCCAGTTGTTTACGTACCAAATTTCATTGCCATCGGTTCCATAGCTTTTGCGTGAAAGAGCAACAAACACGCATTTATAATATTAGTAGGATTAGTAGGACTACACGCTCGTCCCGGCTCCGCCCGTTCCTATTTTATCCCAAAGTGAAGTCCCGTGTCCCGTACTGGGGTATGGGGCAGATGATATATGTTTTATCCCAAGGGAGCATTTAATTTGGACTAAAAGTACCATATCAACCAAGTCATCTCATACCCTGTCAGTATACTAAATTTCATCAAAATCCGTTCAGTAGTTCTTTACATTCATAATATTAGTGTGATTAGTGATTCTTGTATCGTCTAATGATTATTTAGCTTGTACAGTAGTTACAAGGTTACGGTTAGATATGTCGTGTTTTAATTTTATATACGAGTATGGAGACTGGTTTTTGGAGTGATATAGAGGATACAGGAGATATTAGCAACGCTAGCTGTGTTTTGGAGATCAGTTGTCTATGGAATTCGTGTCTTTTTGAGTATATTTGACGTTTTTTTTTTGTATTTGGCAACTTTAAAAAAAAAAAAATTAATTTTCCCTAAATCGATGCGAATGTACGCTTTACTGGTTGGTTTTTGAAGTCGATGAATAAAAGGAGAAGTTTCACTGTTTATAACTCAAGAATAGATACACCGATTTGCCTGGAAATTTGTGCAGAGGTAGCTTCGAAACAGACGGACGTAGGAGAGTATTTTATCCCGTAAATCCCACGGGAAGGGGAACATGCGAGGAAAACCCTTGGTTTATAGTTCTTACGACTACGCGGGTAAAGCCGCGGGCGGAAACCTTGTTATATATAAAATACCTTCGACTCTGGGTGGAAGTAGCGTTGGTACGACCTTGCTAGTGACATCATCGAGGTTGGTTATGCGATAACGAGTGAATTTTAATGTTAAAAGTGGTTAATTACACAAAACACAATTAAATATATGATAGTTATAATATATGGTAATTATTTTGTTTAAATAAATTATCGAATTGAGAATTTTATGTGTTTTTCTATTGGTTGGATGTGTGTGCGTTTGTTGCTTTTTCACGCAAAAGCTACTGAACCGATTGCAATGAAATTTGGTACGTAGACAGCTGGACAACTGGAATAACATATAGGCAACTTTTTATCCCGATATTCCCACGGGATGCGGGCTTACGCGGGTGAAACCGCGGAGCGTAGCTAGTAGGTTTAAATATGGCCGTCACGACGTGTCTAGCATGACCTGGCCTTGTGGCGAAGAGTTTTATGCTTGAATACAGAGATCATATAACTGTCAGCAGAGGTTCAGTAGTTAACACCTCTGGTTTCAAACCAACAGTTCAAGCTTTGGATGCTTTTAATTTGCGTGTATGGCTGCTTGCACCTGCAGAACAGGGATAACGCCTATATAAATGGAGCCTATATGATAATCCAGAATATATTATATCCATATTTGTACCAAGTTTTATAAAGATCCGATCAGCTGTTTTTGCGTGAAAGAGTAACAAACACACATCCATTCATTTTTAAAAACATTCGGGTTTGTAATATTAGTAGGATAATATTTAGGAATGTTTATTTTAATTGGTAAAATAATGTTAATTTTGGTTTAACAGCTTACTAAATACAAACAAACAAAAAAGTCTTTGTCTTTGTATTATTAGTATGGACAGTAGATCCAATTAATTTTAAATGATCATTACATCTGCATCTACACTAATAAAGTAAAGCTAGAGTTTTTTTCGTTTATACGTGCTAATCTCATGAACTATTGGTTCGAAGTGAATAAATTTATTTTTGTATGGAATAGTCCATTTATTATTTACACATAATATCGGCTCCCATCTACCAATACTATGAAGAAATCAAACCTGGGACCTGGTACATCTATACCAAACAATAAAATGGTGTGTCTGTAATAGTACAATTAGGATATATACTCTTTTTCGCGGCTGAAACCGCAGGTCACAGCTAGTCTATCTATACTCACACTTGACACCTTAGTTACTATGTTATATATGTATGTTTGTTTTGCATTAAAATTATATAGTCTTTTGTTGACCACATTTACTATAGCTGTTAAAATAGTACTAAAAACTACCGTCGGATCTTTACGACTGTCGTAAAAGACATTTCGTTTGTGCGTATTTATTATTCTATGTCTCTTTTCAATGGTTGATATGATAAGGTATTATGTATAAAAAATCAATACAAAGAAATAAATTATGTATCTTCCCTTTTATGTCAAGTTTTTGTGCTTTTAAATGGTTACATTCAATGTTATTGCCTTGAATATATGAACGGATAAGTAAAAAAAATATTTTACCGTATATTTGTATTCCCTGTCTGTCTATCTGTACGTCCGTACGTCTGTCACCAGGCTGTATATCCTGCATCGTGATAGTCAGTGGATTTTTTTTGTTTTTTTTTTTTGTTCTCGCTAAAATAAAAAATAAGAAAACCGAGGTAAAGCTACGTTTCACACGATCATCAATTGGATGGATGACCAATTTCTTTTACTCTTTAGTTTATTTGTACGGAACCCTGTAAGGCCCCGAGTCCGACTCGCACTTGGCCGATTTTTATGCTAATTAAGATTGTACTCATTAATAATATAAATTTTAAATATGAATTCGTCAGTCCAAAGTGTTTTATCACATACTGAGGTCAGACGGTAAGGTTAGTGAGTCAGTGGTGAGGTAATATCCAATTATATACGTTTAATGTATATATAATTTATTGTGTTATCAATTGTATGTTTTCAACCGACTTCGAGAAAGGAGGTAATTGAAACTGTAATTTTTAGGTTTGTTTCATTGTAACTTTTATGTGGTAGTCGAGCACGCTTAGGCACGAATTGGGCCAGTTCGCACCGGGGAAGTACCACACCCCCACAGAAGACCGGCGTGAAATAGCATACTGCTGTGTTTCGTTCGGTGAGTGGGGGAGCCGGAGGCCCATATCCTTTTCCCTACCCTTCCCTGTCCTTTCCTTTATTCCTCTCGTCAATCCTTTCCTAATCCCTTTCCCATTTGAAGTCGGCAATCCATTTGAAGAGGCGTAAGGTCTGCTATCGACCTTACACCTCTCCAAATGTTCATGGGCGGTGGTAGCGCTTACCATCAGGCGACCCACCAGCTCAATTACCGACTATGACATAAAAAAAAAAACTTTATACTGGGTGAATCGATTTTTATGATTCTTTTGTATGTTTGAAAGCTGGTGCCTGCCATGTGGTCGCTGCGGCGGTTCAGTTTATTATAAAAAAATATATTTTTATTGCTTATATTATTATTTACTGATCCCATATGAAATATATAAAAAAAACAAGTTGCGCCCCGCGGTTTCGCTTATAGGAATATTGGAATAAAAAGTTGCCTATATGTTATTCCAGTTGTCCAACTGTCTATGTACCAAATTTCATTGCAATCGATTCAGTAGTTTTTGCGTGTAAGAGCAACAAACACACACATTCTTACAAACTTTCGCATTTATAATATTAGTAGGAAGTAGGATAAGATAGAAGAGGATAGGATTAGTAGGATTGAAGCTAGGAAAGAGAGCATTGGTCCAAAATGTTTTTTTTTTTTAATCTTTTTCATTCGAATTAACTTTTTAATTATTTTCAATCTTAGAGCGGGCACTAGAGGTTTTTTTAAACGCTCCAAGTAGACCATAATCTAAGTAAACCAGCGCTTCTTCACTAGTTAAATGCTAAAACTGAGTAGTTCACATATTCACGAATATCTACAACCACACGCTCGTTCTTGAAATGCTTTTTTATTAATTAAATATCTTATTGTATTAGGTGTTAGTAAAATTTTTGGTAGTGTTGCTTTTTTATAGTTATTTGTGATTAAACGTATTTTCTCTCTTATATGTAATGTTACATATAGTTATAATTCGATATACCTGTCAGTTAAAATGTCAACTATGTCAACACACGAAAGTTGTTATACTGCAGTACAGCACAACAATGTTTCTCTTCCATTGAGCCATGATTTATTTTTCTGTGTCCAAGAATGTTCCGCAACGTTTTATGAACTGTAAAGTTTTTATTGCGATAAGTCACGCGTCACATTCGTAAGAAACCGTTTCGTAGATTATTTCACAACACAAAATTACGATAAATACAGATTATAACCAATATTATCTTTGTTACAGTCGCCTGCAAAATGTCAACGAATTGAACACACGGAAACCGCCAATAAATACGAACGAACGAATTATTTGTCTGTGCGATGCGTTCAGAAACGTACGGATTATATTAAATCAACTGTAATGCAGTTTTAGAACGCGCGAAAGAGAAGCGAGCGAGACGCACAGCTGGGTTCGAAAATAGAACATTCAAAAATAGTGAAAAAATGTTGGGCTCCAAGTCAGTATCGGGGAGACCGTCGGCGGGTGAACACGCCGCATGGTGGGAAACACCATGGAAAACTATGGCTGACCTTGCAGAAGCCGTCGACGACCTCATATGTAGCTTCGACTATATGGACACAGCCATGGATAATCTAGTGATGCTCGTATTCATTTGGATCGTTTTCTCGATAGTGTTGCTGGGGATCGCGAAATGGGCGTACGGGAAGTTCGGGGCGAGGAAAGTAGAAGAGAAGGCGGAGAAGTCGAAAGCGGGCGACGAAACGAAGAAGACAGCGAACGAAATAATCAGCAGTGCTGATAGTGTGCTGGCGACTAGTGCTAAGATAAAGAGTGGCGCCTTCAAGCCGACGAAACCGACCAGCTTCGTCCCGGCGACGCCGCCGAACAAAAAAAGATTGGGTCGCATGTCCCCCGGGCCGGAGCAGTTGTCGCTGAAGAAACACCACAGCGTCATAGTGCCAACCTGCACGGGCGCGGACCCCGCGAGCGTGCAGTGGGTGAATGAGCTGTTGACGTGGTTATATAATGATTTGGTTATTGTGAATGAACTTGTGCAGCAATGGATCGTGTCCATGAACGAGTTCTCGAAGAAATCGGTGGAAGAGGTGAGTTTTATAAACGCTTGATAATTGTACGGGGTTTGGTAGGAAAACAAACGGTGGGTATTCGTTTGAGAAAAGGGATCTTTGGATATTAAATGAGTAGGATTGATGCAATTCAACTCTATACAACCGAATTGTATCAGCTCCATTCTTGGAACGGATTTAGGGTAAAATGGGGTGTATAAGTAAGTTATTATACATAGACTAGCTGTGCCCCGCGGTTTCACCCGCGTAAGTCCGTAACCCGAAGGAATATCGGAATAAAAAGTTGCCTATATGTTATTCCAGTTATCCAGCTGTCTACGTACCAAATTTCATTGCAATTGGTTCAGTAGTTTTTACGTGAAAGAGTAACAAACATCCATACATCCATACTTACAAACTTTCGCATTTATAATATTAATAGGATTTGTTGTCAAGTCAAGAGGTGGATTCATTTAAAGTATACTTTTAAGATTTATAGTTACTTTACTCTGCTTTAAAGACAAACAATTTTCTTGAAAGAAACATAATACGTAGGGCGAAGCATTTGTCCTGACCAAAAGAAAATTCACAATACAAATTCTACCAAGCATTATAGCAAGTTTTGCTTTGGTTCTAGTTCAAAACATATCTTACAAAATACAGTTAATTCTAGCAGAGCCAACTGTATCCCTTGGTTATATTATTGAACGTAAAATCGAATTTAACTTCGACTTTTATCACTTGATAAGCGGCCAAACGTTTGTAAATAAAAATGAAAAACCGATCAAAGTATATTGAGTCGTCTATAAATACTAACTTAAAGAGTTATGTCTTTAGGATTCCGTAGGATAAAGTATCTATTGTTTAGACTACGCTGTCCGTTTGTCTGTCTGTCCGTGCGTCCGACTTGCACCTGAGCGATTTTCTTGTAAAGATAAATTGACAAAAATGCATATTAAGTAGAACGATGTTTTTCAGCAATTGCTTCGCTAGGGACGTCGATTATTATTCACCATGTGAATAATTGATTGCCGATCGATTAATTGATTTAATCGTGGCCGTGTTACATGAATATAACACTAATGTTATGACACTCAATTTATGATAACGCTTTATTGTTACAATATTGCTTTGTGCCATTGCGTACACGTTAAACATTCCTTTTCAAAAAACGTTGCCTGGAAGAGATTGCCATTGAGCAATAAGGCCGCCTTTTAGTACATATGTGCCTGCATGGTCTTTTTTATATTGACGATTTATTGTTTTTCTTTTTCTCTTCGGTGATATGTAAATAAATAAATAAACAAAGAAATAAATAACGTGTTTGTAATAAAACCGAGCTTGCCGCTTGCGTTCTCTTAGGTTTGTCAGGATAAACGTGTTTTGTTGTTTTTCTTTCTATCTTACTTTCTTTCCTCTTCGGGTCACAAAGTATGTTTGTACCAAATTTCATCCACATCGGCTTAGTGGTGCGTGAAGAAGAGATAGACGGATTTACTTTCGTAATGATAGTATTTTTTTATTGATTAATGATCTGAAATTTGTGTTACTACATATCTGAATATTTCATGGATTTCGAAAAAATGAGCCAGTGTATTTACGACTTTAGAAGACATATACTCATTACCCTACTCATTTCATTATGCTCATTTAATTTTCAATTATATTTCATATTATTTACGACTTTTTATATCTTGTCAACTATTTATTTTAGAAAAACTCCCACTTAGAACTCCTTGGTTATCTCTTAATAGATTTTAAAAAATCACGTTTGAAGACTTCTCCTATGACACCTTAACCAATTAAATTCGCTTTTCACGAAATTGCCATCCCAAAAAAAAGTATTTTTTTCGACCAAAATGCAGCTTATTAGTTGAACCAATTATTGGTCTATCACCATATAAAATTTCGTCCAAATCTGCGCAGTTGTTTTACGTGATTGCAGCACATACAAACAGACAACAACAGCAAAATTCTTGCAACAGTTTTGCGGTCAACAACACAAACATAATGCATATCAATTACTCTCTTTGATGAGTATTTACTTATGTATATATAAAATATTTATATCGTAACTAGCTGTAACCCGCGGCGTCACTCGCGTGGTACCCCGGTAAAGAGTTGGCTATGTGCTAATCCAGACTATAATCTATCTCTGAACGAAACTTCATACAGATACGATAAGCTGTTTTCGGGTGAAAGAGTAACAAACATCCATCTAACATACTTACAAAGATTCGTTTATAATAATATTAGTAGGATATCTTAATACAATTAATTAATAAAACTACATAGTTATACATTGACTACATAATGGACGGACCATATGGCTTCCTAATTTTATTAGTTAAGCAAAATTAATCCCAATTGCTGGGCAATAAGATCCAATTAATATGCTTCGTTTTGCAATAAAGAGGTCACGGGAGGGTGCGGATGTGTTATAGAGATTTTATGATCGATATTTACATGTCAAAGACTCCATTATAATGTGTATGGAACAAACGTCTTGTATACAACTGTTAATATGAAGATGAAAGCGATTTTTTTTTTATGTCAAAAAGGTATTATATTGAGATAGGATGTTTGTTAGCCTAAAAACGGAGATACGGATCTGGATGAAATTGTGGTGGAACGATATATTGTAATTTACACATTCGAATTGAGCGGAACCCCCCTATTTTGGAGTCGGTTAAAAACAATAGCAATTACAGTAAAACATTTAAGATGTCGGGACAATTTCAGAGACTATTTGTCTGTTTGCCAAACGTTAGTGGTTTGTTTCTATGCCAATTGTTTATATCTATGATCGTAATATACCATCGATAAAGTCGATCCCACTAAAATTATAATCCTACTAATATTATAAATGCGAAAGTTTGTCAGGATCTGTGTGTGTTTGTTACTCTTTCATGCAAAAACTACTGAACCGATTGCAATGAAATTTGGTACGTAGACAGCTGGACAACTGAAATAACATATAGGCAACTTTTATCACGATATTCCTACGGGATACGGACTTACGCGGATGAAACTGCGGGAGCAGTTAGTTATATGTATTAAATAGTTAAAAATATACGTTAAATGTATTAAAGAGATAATATATGGTAAAAATTGGATTATAAAATTAAAATGTGTAAATAAATGTATGTAATGTAGTAGGTACTAACACTAAAAGATTAGAAACCGATATTAGAAACCGCGGGCCACAGTTAGTATTTCATAACACCTTTGCCTTTACGTTACATTGTTTTTTTTCAAATCCTGTACATTTATCAAGGATCGGCGACAATACAATAATTGCATGAAAAAGAAAGATAGAAAATACGTAGTAGTTTCTTGTGTTTGATTTCACGCTATTATACATTTATAAATCAAAGACTTCTTAACGGATTTTAAACGCGATTTATTCATTATATTATTGACCCGACGTTTCGAACACTTTACAGCGAGCGTGGTCACGGGGAGACTGAGATGTTATATGTCTTGAAGGTCATACAAAATTTGTTTAAAATCCGTTAAAAAATCTTTAATTTCTAAATGTATAATACTCGCGTAAAATCAAACACAGGAAAATACTATACTTATCATTATTATTATTATTACATATAATACAAGATTGTATGCTGGAAAAAAGATGAGAGTTGAACATGGAAGAAAATTAAAGAAAAATAAAATCTATATAGGAAAAACGAATATAAATACTTTGCCTATGAAAAAAATGAGAAAAATCTGTTAAAATGCTCACACCCAACATAAATTCTATCAACTTTTAATCCATAATTAGCGTAGCCTCGTTGCAGGCTTTTAGAACGTCCACTGTTTGACATAGGCCTCCCCCAAAGATTTCCAAAAAGAACCGATCATCAGCAGCCTGAATCCAAATACAGCTTAAAAAAAGTGAAGTCCCATTTCCCCTAGTGGGGTATGGGGCAGATGATGTACATCCGTTTCACTGATCGATTTTCTTTAGGGACAAGTAGGTGATCAGCCTTCTGTGTCCTGCCAGACCGAGACATTTTTTTTTGTGCGTCCCCACCGGAAATTGAACCCAGGACCCCTCGGTTCTACGCTCACGCGTTAACCACTGTGCCAAGGAGGCAGTCCCAAATACAGCTTAGCCTATATTAAAGTAAAACGCATGACACATACCGACTTATGAAACAACCACAGATAACATAAAATATTACAGATGAAGTTTTAGTTTATGCTAGGAGTTTTAATGCACGTTTATATATCAGATTGGGCCTCTCCCAAAATGCTATCCTTACTAATATTATAAATGCGAAAGTAACTCTGTCTGTCTGTCTGTCTGTCTGTCTGTTACGCTTACACGCCTAAACCACTGAACCGATTTTGATAAAATTCGGTATTAAGATAGAACTGAACTTGGGAAAGGACATAGGATACTTTTTTATTGCGAAAAGGGTAGAAAGGGTTGAAAGAGGGGATGAAAGTTCGTTATTGTCAAACCGATTTTGATGAAACTTGTTATGAAGATGGAGCTAAACGTGGGAAAGAACAAACCGTACTTTTTAATGCGAAGAAAATACTCCTTACCATGTCGCGCGGTATAAGCGAATTCTACGCGGGCGAATCCGCGGGCGAAAAGCTAGTTCGCATATAAACAGAAGGTATACATACAGAAGCGCATTTTTCCAACACACTGCAACCATCTAAATACGCTATTGCGTATAGCCATTGTTATACAGGGTGTCCCACTGATGTACTATGCTCACTTTTTTTTTTATGTCATAGCGGGCAACGGAGCTGGTGGTTCGCCTGATGGTAAGCGATCACCACCGCCCATGAACATTCGCAAAGGTAGGGCCTCTGCGAATGCGCTGCCCGCTTTTTTGGGGTAAGGGAAAAGGAATGGATTAACGACTGGAAAGAAGGAATGGACTGGGACGGATGAGGAAAAGGAAACGGGCCTCCGGCTCCCCCCACTCACCGTACGAAACACAGTGGCATGCCACTATTTCACGCCGGTTTTCTGTGGGGGTGTGGTACTTCCCCGTTGCGAGCCTTACCAATTCGTGCTGAAGCGTGCTCGACTCCCACAATAAAAACTCACTACTTATAGTTTTGCAAACACCGATTACTGAAATAAAATGCTTGAACAAAAAACGTCGTACAAAATTTCTTATTCGATTGTTTCTTTAAATCTATGTTAACATCGCTAGCTTCGTTCAATCGGCATATATCGCTACGATAATGTGGACATTGTGTCTCTGAAAACGTGATCTGACGTAGGTTTAAGATCATTTGTATGCCAATTTGTTGGCGAGTTGTGCGGACTTAAATCCTACTGTCCTACTCATATTATAAATGCGAAAGTTTGTAAGGATGTGTGTGTGTGTTTGTTACTCTTTCACGCAAAGACTACTGATCCGATTGCAATGAAATCTGGTACGTAGAAAGCTGAACAACTGGAATAGCATATATGCAACTTATTTCCCGATATTCCTACGGGATACGGACTTACGCGGGTGAAGCCGCGAGGCGCAGCTAGTTTTTCATAAAAACTTTATAATCACAGTTCTAACAAATAAATTCATAATAAAATTCATGTTTTCAATTAGTATGTGTGTGTGCGTGTGCGTTATATGTATACACGAGTGCACACATTGAATTTTAAGAATTCATCTAATTAGAGAAATATGCATCAGGGATAGCATGAGTATTTTTTAAGTAATTAACGTATTAAATTCTATAAGTTACGTTGAGCATAGTACCAGTGGTGGGACACCCTGTATATAGTATTTTTGGCACATGTTGATCCGGGCTACACACCTCTTGCGAAACTTATTTATAAGGTGCGTAATCACACGTCACTTGTGACGTAATCGGGCGTCGCCTTCAGATGTGTCAGCGGCCTATTTATAGCAGATATCGCTCAGAGATTGTGTATTAATTTTATGCGAGTGTTTTTGCAATTGAGATATTTATATTATTTATTTATATATTTTATGTACGTAAAAATGAATAGGACGAATTGTGCTATCGTCTGAAAAACGTGTATTCCTCAATATGTATTTTATTTTTAACTTCCCATGTAAACAAGGAGTCTCTGTGTGTGTGGGTAGTGTTGCAGCTGCCAGGCGAAGCTTGTATGAGATTTAGTTGGTTATGGAAAGTCTTGTCTGCAAAAGTGGTTCTTATGTTTCGTGGAATATCATTGTATTTGTGAAGTTATAACATTGTATATTCAAGGTTATCTGAATAAATGTAATCCCACTGTCTTAACTGGTGCGTGTAAACGTCGTTTTAAAATATGCAATGGTAAAGCCATTGCTAATAAAAAAAACCAGTAATAATTCGGCCATATTTGAAATGCCATACATGCGTACAATTTGCCTCATTTAAATCAATACATTTAGTAAGAAAAGCTGAAGTTAGACTTAACACAGATTTTTTTGTATTTTGTATCATAAATAAATATCCGCCAACTGATAAACGATAAATAATAAGAATTTTCATAAATTTCATTAAAACAAAGCCATGAAAACGGAGGAAACGTTAAAGCGGGAATGTAGGTCGATTGGCGGGAGATTTAAATTTAGAACGCGAATCTGATTCGTGTTCTCTGTGTGAAAAGAGGTTTTATATCAGTTTGGGTACTAATAAATAAAGTTTGATGGATTGATTTTGACGCGATTTTTTTAATGGTATTGATTTCAGAGCGTGTTTGGATCACGATCTATTAATTATTTTAGTGACAGCATGGTCACGACTTACTAGCTGATACGAGTATATTAATAACAGTCGTAAAATGTTAGTATAGTATACTGCAAAGAATAGAACAGGTTCAAGTATCTTCTTGAATTAAAGCTTTATTCTACTATCCCACTAATATTATAAATACGAAAGCTTGTAAGGATGTGTGTGTGTTTGTTGCTCTTTCACGCAAAAACTACTGAACCGATTGCAATGAAATTTGGTACGTAGATAGCTCGACAACTGGAATAGCATAAAGGCTACTTTTTATCCCGATGCTCTTCGGAATACGGACTTACGCGGGTGAAACCGCGGGGCGCTGCTAGTTATCCATATTATAAAGAGGAAACTTTTATATTTTTGTATGTTTGTAATTTTCCTCTCTATAATATCAGTGTAGATTAACAGCTAAACCGATATCCCCCACATTTTGGTTTTCGTAATATTAATCCTGTAATAACTTTCCGAACGAAGCCAGGGTATGTGTTATACATACAGATGCCTAGATACCGAGTGCATTGCGACAAGTCTTGGGTTACTGGAGATATAGGATTGCGTATCGCATGCGCAGGAAGTGTGGTGTGTCAACGTGTGTTGTGTAATGGCCGCTGCAATAGTGGGAAAAAAAATGCAATTTGAATATTTGAATTTAGAATCAATTGCGTTCTCGTGCATGCAATTACAATATTCGAATTTGGAATTAACGGGCGATTTTGAGTAATTGCGGATAGGTAAAGGGCGAGAATATTTGAATTTAGAATTCATGGCGAGTTGTAGGAAAAGCTGATAATTTTAAATTAATATATTAACGTAAAAGTAAAGCGTACAGCTTTTGAATTTAGAATCGATTGTAGTCGTAATATATTATCATGATAAAGCCAAGCTATGTGCATATTTTAACTAAATATTTAAATCAATCAATTACCACCCTACACTATATTATACTTGATGGTCTAAAACCGTTGTGAAATAATAGCTTGTTATTGTGATTCGTACCGTGAGTGAGGGAGTCGGAGGCCTGTTTCGTTCTCCTAGCCCTTCCCAGTCTATTCCTTCTTTCCAGTCATCAATACTTTCCTTCGGCAGCGCATTCTCAGAGGTCTGAGCCTCTGCGAATGTTCATGGGCGGTGGTGATCGTTTACCATCAGGCGAACCACCAGCTCAGTTGCCCGCTATGACATAAAAAAAAATAATCAATACTACTTATATTGTAAAATAGTTTCTACATTTTAGTTCAAGTTTGAATCATGGCAGTACTTCCTTGTTACAATTTTGCCAATGTCCCGTCGTTGATAATAATAATAATAATTCTTTATTTGCATAATGTGTGTACAAAAGATATATAGTTTCAGAACTCATGAAATTATTGCATTGTCTTTGATAAGTGTACAAAGTTGAAATAAAATCTTTCCGTTTCAAGTGAGTCAATCAATCACCAAGTCTACAGGAGTTTATAGAATAATATACATGTGAAACTAATAAGCTAGAAAACTTAGAAAATATGTCAGATATGCAGTAGTTACCCTCATATTGTTAAAGCAAATAAATACTAGTGGTACATAAACTTACAGTTTTATTTACAATTTAGGTTATTGAAAAGTCTGCCAAGTTTTTATAGTGTATCGTGACAATATCAACGAAATACTTGATGTTGTGAAAAGCCTTCAGCTCCAACAGTTGCCAACTTGTTAAGTAGTTCAGATTATGACAAACTAGCTGCGCCCCGCGGTTTCACCCGCGTAAGAACGTATCCCGTAGAAATATCGGGATAGAAAGTTGCTTATGTGTTATTCCAGTTGTCCAGCTGTCTACGTACTAAATTTCATTGCAATTGGTACAATAGTTTTTGCGTGAAAGAGCAACAAACACACACACATACTTACAAACTTTCGCATTTATAATATTGGTAGGATTTGGAACTGAATAATATTATGACAGTGTTATGAATGAACCTTTAATGAAGGTTACAGTTATTTTATGTAAATGAATAAATTAATACAATTTTTTAACGAAGTTAATAGGCGATTGTTATTGGCAATAAAATATTCTAAACAATATATCTAAAGCTTAGGAGTTCGTTTGAACGCGCTTATCTCAGGAACTAGTGAACCGATTTTAAATTTTTTTGAAGCTAATTTCATAAAGATCTTTCTTTCCCCAACATTATGAATTTATGTTTCGTCTTCTGGTTATGTTTTTGTATGTTTTTTTAATATATCGAGAGATATATACACATGATTTATTTATCGAGTCAAGAAGCGAATAGCAAACACGAATGTGTAAATGAACCATAATATAGACACGCGAAAAATAAACAAAGTCCTTGATAGCAGTTCAAATTGCTTTGCCCAGTTTTTAAATGGCGGGTTGCCAGGTTTTTTTTGTTAACACTATGAATAGGGTTGCCACCTTTTTTTTGGACTAATGGTAAATTTAAAAATTAAGTGTGGTAAAAAAAAAATAGGTACAAAATACAATAAGATGTTTAGAATTACAGTGTGTTTAATTTATATTTATTAAAAAAAAAAAAATACAATCTTATACATATAACAAAACACGTGAAATAAACTGATATCATGTATATTTTTTGTTCAAGTACAATGGAAAATTATCCCGAAATTAATGATGTATATAGCCTTTTCTATTATCCGGGTGGCAGCCCTAATGGTGAGGTTGTTGGCAGCACACCAGTTCAACCTGTGATATAAAAACTATGATGAATGTCGTTTCTGTTGACGGTACATTGGCCGGTACTTGATGGATTCGATGTTTTATTATATGTGTGTACGGTTAGCAACATAAGTAATGTTATTATTATAAGCCGTATATTATATTCGTTTGACTCGCGATTTTTTTGTCGTGTTATTTTTTATAACATTTGGCTAAGAAATTCGTTAGTTGCTTGTGGTAAGAATGTTTTTCCTTACAATACAATATTGATTCAATGACTGCATTGCTTATCTTTAATTGTTGAATTATGGTATACTAGCTGGGCCCCGCGGTTTCACCCGCGTAAGTCCGTATCCCGTAGGAATATCGGAATAAAAAGTTGTCTATATGTTATTCCAGTTGTCCAGCTGACTACGTACCAAATTTCATTGCAATCGGTTCTGTAGCTTTTGCGTGAAAGAGCAACAAACACACACACGTCCTTACAAACTTTCGCATTTATAATATAATTAGGATATGAAGTAGGATAGTAGGATTTAAAAAATCAATTTTTCTTGGCTGCTTTTGCATAAACTTTCCTCCTTACTAATATATAAAACTAAGGCTAAAGAGCTTTTTTGTTTGAACGCGTTTACCTCAGGAACTATTGGATCGATTTCAAAAATTCTTTCATTGTATTCGTGATTCCCGAATGCTATTGGCTATATATGTACCACGGGCAAAACCATGGCTGAACCACTAGTCCTACTATTATTATAAATGCGAAAGTTTGTAAGGATGTGTGTGTGTTCGTTGCTCTTTCACGCAAAAACTACTGAACCGAATGCAATGAAATTTCGGTACGTAGATAGCTGGACAACTAAATAACATATAGACAACTTTTTATTCCGATATTCCTACGGGATACGGACTTACGCGGGTAAAACCGCGAGGCGCAGCTAGGATGGTAATTTGAAGGTATCGCATACAAAACCGATAGTTTGACAAAAAAACTTTGCTGAACTAAAAATTTTAAACGTAGCCTTTGCAGTAATTTATCAAACCGTCAGCTTAAATCCTTTTCAAAGCTATTTCTTTAAATTTTTTGTGCTATATCTCTTATGTTACATGTAAAGTGTGCAATACTGTCAATTGCGAAGTATCTAAATATTTAATAAAAATATATACACCTAGCTTTCCGCTTGCGGCTTTGCCCACGTAGTCACAGGAAATATAGGCCCGGGGTTTTCATTGCATGTTCCCGTTCCCCTGGGATTTCCGGTATAAAAACTTTCCTATGTCCGTCTCCTGGATCTAAGCTACATCGGGACAGATATCCAGCCAAATCGGTTAATACGTTCTTGAGTTATAAATAGTGTAACTAAGACCACTTTCTTTTATATATATTAAGATTTCCTTTGCACCTACCTAGTTTCAGGCAATAATGAACAAGAATTATGGTCATAAGAGAAAAAAAAGAAACGACTGAAATTATGTAGTCTTTGTCTACTTTACTTCTAGTAAATTTTCTTCTGGCAAATGTTCTTTGATCATCGAATGTCATATTCGGATTATTTTTCCAAAATTTCGAATGTAATATTCATTTTTTTTTTTATTTGCGAAATTATGATTTTTATTTTACTTTGACCTGAACTCTAACACGCGGGTAGAGCTACGGCCGTCATGTAGTTTAAAAATAAATAGACATTTACAGAATTGTTATTTTTAACATAAAAAAAACTAAATCTTCAAATTGTCATAACTAGAGCAAATTTAAACGGGACCACATGACAGACAACAGCTTTCAAATAAAAGATGAATCATTAAAATCAGTTCACTCACTAAAAAGTTATGACAAAATTCGAAATTACGAAAAAATTCAGTCGAATTGATAAAGTTGTTAAATGTTTAATTTTATAGCATTGAAATTCTTTAGTATTGAGAAATTATTTTCAAAAAAACAATCTGCACTCCTCATTTTTGGAAGTCGCATGAAGATAAAGTGTCAGAATAATAACATTAACTGTGGCATAAGTCAGTACATTACATCATTGTTATGTCACGGTCGTGAGTTAGGCTCGAATCGTCTATGCCGTCGTTACAATGTGTGAGCCAAGTTTTCATTTTACATTGAAATGATAGAACGTGAGTCATATTTGTTGTGGGTTTCGTACACTTTGGAGATTTACTTGTTTTTTTATTTTGCTGCAACATAAATTGCCGTATATTTTTTTTTATTACTTCTTTATATAACTGTCGACCGCCTCCTTGGTACAGTGGTTAACGGGTGAGCGTAAATTCGAGTGGTCCTGGGTTCAATTCCCGGTGGGGACGCACAAACAAAAAATGTCTCGGTCTGGCAGGACACAGAAGGCTGATCACCTACTTGTCCGTAAAAGAAAATCGATCAGTGAAACAGATGTTCATTATCTGCCCCATACCCCACTAGGGGACACGGGACTTCACAGTACTTATATAACTGTCTCGTTTGCTCTTTTAAAGAGTATACGTAAGGAATTTATTTGATCTTGGCGATCCTAATTAGGGAAATAGTTTAACTCATTTATTGTATTGTCACTGATCCTTGATAAGTGTAGAAAAATTTCAATTAAATCTGTCCGTTTAAAGTGTTTAAAGGAGTCTGTGACGCACAAACATAAAGATAACCCAATAAAAGCGTGTTAGAAATGTGACACGGCACCCAGTACTTTCGACTGGGTGTAATGTTTTTGATGATTCTTATTTAAATTGAAAGCTGAAGCTTCCCATGTGGTCGCGTTGTAATTTAGTCTAGCTCTGACAATTTGAAGGCGCTAAAGGTTTTTGTTAAAAATTAATGTAATTTTAAGTCTAATTTCATTTTCCTCACCCGTCCCAATCCATTCCACTTTACTTTCCCTTACCCCTTATAAGCGGGCAGAGCATCCGCAGAGGTACTAAAATCATATATTATATTTGATTAGTTTTTGACGACATTTGAATTTTCTTGTGGTAAGTAATTATAAATTTAACTGACAGATAAATTGTACGAAACATATCCAGACGTCGTGAAATTCCTATACTATCTAGTAGATAATCTATACTATCTAGTAGATAATCAATGAATCCATTCATATTAAATGCAAGGAAACTATAGATACGGTTCACTAACATAGATATGAAGATTAATTTTGTTGTCTGGATGCAAGCCAAGTTCTTATAAGATAAGTGGAGTTGTATATTGCTGCTATATGCAGTGACTTCTTTATGTCATAGCGGGCAACTGAGCTGGTGGTTCGCCTGATGGTAAGCGATCACTACCGCCCATGAGCATTCGCGAAGTTAGTGCCTCTCCGGATGACCTGCCCGTTTTGAAGTGCTAAAGGAAAAGGACTGGTGATTGGAAAGAAGGAATGGAGTGGGACGGGTGAGGAAAAGGAAACGGGCCTCCGGCTGACCTCCGCGGTATAATCTATCATTGACACATGACAGTCGTTTCAACCGTTTCTCCCAGACATTGACTAGTGAAACTTTCCGATGAGAATTATTAGATAATTAGTAGAACCACATAAATAAACAATAAAAAATTGTATTTTAACGAAATGTAAAAATAGTTTCTAGAAATTTAGGCTAAAAAGCTGGCCGCGACACTCGCAAATGACATTTAAAATTTGACCTTGACATTTTGGGTTCAATGCATTCGTAATGTCACTTTGACAGTTCCCTTGTAAATATATTTAGTCTGTAGCGGCTTATCTATGATAATAGCGCTTTTTATCTTTTATGGATTGTTTCCTTTATTAGGTAGTTAAAACAAGGAGGGGGTTCTTATATATTGCTGTATTGAGCTTCTGAGCTTCTGTGAAAGCTACATCTAATCGAATGTCTTTATTTTATATTGTTACTTGTATCTGAATGTATTTAATTGTAATTGTGTCGTATATATTTTTTATAAATTTAAATGAGATGTTATATTATGTAAAAATTGATAGTTAATAATTAATGTTATTGGTGCAAAACCGTTTTAATTATAATTATAATCAAATAAATAAATAGTTTTGTTGTATAGTTAGAAGCGTAGTTTCTTGTTTTGTAAGTCACTTGACATTAAGGATATAATATGTAAACGATCCAAAATAAATGTTTGAGTTTGAATTATAGAGATATCCCTTCATGTTTCTGATTTTTTTAGATTCTCTCTTTTTATATTTTTTTCCAAAAACATAAGAGTTAAGACCCTAACCTTGGCCTCAGAAACTCAGAATTATTTTTATCGATTTATGTATTCCACACTTGAAACCATATTATCAGCTTTTATTTCAAAATAGCTCATTCAACCTATCGCCATTCGCGTATTGGTCAATGAATCCAACTATTGTTTAACGTCATCCCATTCATATTCAAACGTATTTAAAACTAGCGATCCGCCCCGGCTTCGCCCGTGGTACATCTATAACCTTCCTCAATAAAAGAGCTATCTAACACTGAAAGAATTTTTCAAATCGGACCAGTAGTTCCTGAGATTAGTGCATTCAAACAAACAAACACAAACAAACAAGCTCTTCAGCTTTATAATATTAGTATATCTATATATTCATATATATTTTTTTTTTGACCGCCTCCCTGGTATAGTGGTTAACGCGTGAGCGTAGAACCGAGGGGTCCTGGGTTCAATTCCCGGTGGGGACGCACAACAAAAAAAAAAATGTCTCGGTCTGGCAGGACACAGAAGGCTGATCACCTACTTGTCCCTAAAGAAAATCGATCAGTGAAACAAATGTACATCATCTGCCCCATACCCCACTAGGGGACACGGGACTTCACTTTTTATATATTCATAGATATTGTTCTCTGTTTCAGCAAGGCATCGGCGTGGAGCTAGTGAGGGCGCTGGATAGCAACCCACCTAACGTCTCGAATATCTTCTGCGAGTGTGACAGCAAAGATGACGTCGTGAGTAAATCCATTTATCCCACTTATTATTTATCATGCCATATGGCAACTGGCAACTGAGCTGGTGGTTCGCCTGTTGGTAAGCGGTCACTACCGTGAACGTTCGTTGGAGTAATGCTTTTGCGAATGTGCTGCCCGCTTTCAGGAGAAAGGATTGACGACTGGAAAGAAGGACCATTCCTTCTAGGAAGGGTGAAGAGAGGGAAACAGGCTCCCGACTCTCCCACTCAATGTACGAAACACAGTAGCATACTACTATATTACGCCGATTTTCAGTGGGGGTGTGGTACTTACCAACACATTTCTTCCACTGTAAAAACTTGTTACAGCGAGTTTTATATAAAACTAGTTGTCCCTGATAACGTTCTGCTTTACCCTTATCACTTAGACCCCTAAGTTATGTAGTAACAATTCATTCTCAGATATACCGAAATAAAAAAAATCGTATAAATCGGCTCAGCCGTTTCCGAGTATAGCAAGTAACAGTGTGACACGATGATTTTATTTAAAAGATATGTATTATGCATTTAAATATTTTCTTTTGAAATAAATACACATATAATTCTTTGTTAAGTAAAAATAATGGATTCAGGGTCGGATAAATGATTATTCGTAGATTTGTTGAATCATTGTTTTGATCTTTTATCGGAATATCTATGTCTTTATTATTCAGTATTAATATTTAAGATGTTATTTTTTGTTTGCCAAACTACTAGACCGTTTTAAAAAGATATTTCATCATTCGAAAGCTTCAGATTGATCAAGCGACATAGACTATTTGTTTTTGTATATGCAGAATAAAACTACAAACGAAGCCGGAATAGGTCTTTTAAACAAATGCAATAATAGAATATGCAATCGAGTATAATAAATGTTTAAATGGACATGTTAATTTTTTATATAATTCATAATACCAATCGTATAGATAATGAAAAGTTGTGGGCCTAAAACAGTTCCTTGCATAACTCTACACTTCACACTAAACTATCCTTGTTTTATTACGTAATTCTTTTTTCTTTCCTTGATAATTTCTTTTTTACAATCATTTTATTCTTCACCTGTATATTTATATGATAACGACTCGTTTAGACTCGATTTGGACCC
Organism: Zerene cesonia; assembly: GCF_012273895.1. Lineage (NCBI taxonomy): Eukaryota > Metazoa > Arthropoda > Insecta > Lepidoptera > Pieridae > Zerene > Zerene cesonia. The sequence continues at coordinate 4,442,687 of NC_052123.1, read as the reverse complement.
ACTTTAAACTGATAGATTTAATTTAATCTTTGCATACTGAATTATACAGGATAGATGACAATACAATAATTTCATGAGTGAAGCGTGTTTCTTAGTTATTTTTTAAAAACATTGACTAAATATTCCATTATACAAACAATGTCTTTTCAATAATCAACCAAAAGAAATATCCAATTTGGTAAACTTTGTTGCTGTTCTGCAGCTATGTGCGTACATACATTCTTATTTATGTCAATTGACCGTTTACTGTGTCATGTTCTTATAATGTCCTACAAGTCAGTCAGTTAGCAATTGAATTGCGTTAACCCGTGTCTAGATTTCAATTGCATAATAATCCAGGCGGATACGAATAGTTTAATCGAGAAAACATATTATGTGTTTTAAATTTTATATGAATGTACTGTTTTGAATCATTTGCAAACAAAGATATATATATATATATATATATATATATATTTTAAAGAAAAACTAAACTGCCATCGAATCGTCAAAATTAGAACAAATTTAATTGAGACCCCCACGGGGGCACTAGCTTTCGATAAAATGGTAATTAATTAACAAAGCTAAAAGAGATATATAGTCGTATTGATTCTATCCTCCTCCTTCCCTTCCCTAATCTCATATATAGTCGTATTGATAACCTCCTCCTTCTTTTGAAGTCGGTTGAAAACTATATAAACGTTATAAAAACAGTAATGTGTAATAGCAACAACAACCAACAAACACACACAATGCCAAAAATATTTAATAAAGAATATGTGTTCTGTTTTTTTGCTTTAATTACATTTATGATTTTATTCTGTAACAAAAATAAAAGACATAAAATATTCTCTCAAATTTAAGAAAATATTGACTATTGAAGTTAGGATTTTAATATTTCCAATACCAAATTAAATAAATTAGCGACAAATAATGAAAAAAAAACAAATCTTATAATCCTCAGGGGACACCCGGGTTTGAACCGGGGACCTATCGATCTGCAGTCGATTGCTCTACCACTGAGCTATATCCCCATATACGTTACACATGAATCAAGCTATCGTATTTCACAATAAAATTGCATGTGGGTGGTTGATAAAAACGAATCATTTGCAACCTTATCTTCTTTCCGATAAGGAATTAAATGGATTGACAATGCTATTAAGGTTTTACGTGGGTGGCATATGTTATAGATAAAAGAATGAAAATAAGTTAGACTTTTACAAATAGTTGGCGTCATGGAGTCTACTCAGCATTTGCCGCCGTGACGTCATCCATTTTATGAATTATCTAGAAAATTTCTACTATTTTATTCACTACTTTTGGAAACGCTAATTTATGAAGATATTTGTTTTTCTTTAATGCAAAATCGATGTTCGGATTTCGATGATACTTTTCATAGAAATAGGTGTAACCTAGTCTGGAATTTGAATGACACGTGATCACTTTAACCGCGTGCTGAATTTACTAAGATATAACCTGAATCTAGAGGTCCTAGACTCAGAACTGAAGAGCAATTATCTCCAATAGTCGATCAAAGTTTGTATTGGCTAGTCTTTGTTCTACATAAAGTAAGATTCAGAAAAATTTTATATTTCTTGTGTTTTTTAAATTGGCGTTAAGTTTAAAAATTATTAGAACAACAAACAAACGATATACAACAAAAAAGGCGAAATTGAAAAATTATTTTATCTGTGCTCTCGATTACTTTGCCTTCTCAAATCGTTTATGCAAATTATCACGATCAATTAATATAAAACTTATGTTGAAATCACAGACAGACAAATTAAGTTTAAATGAATCGTGCGTAAGTGATCAAATTACTTAGCATAACTTATAATGGTGACATGATTGCTTACCGTTTTGAATTACAACTGTTCAAGTTAGCCTTTCACTTTTAACTTGGAGGGGTCAATGTTATTGAAATATTAAATGCAATTTATATTCATTACAGACCCTCGGGTGTAATGGTTGACGAAACGGCGGTACAGGGTTGGAGTTTGTGGGATTTTATGTGTATTTGAGCGGGCTGGTGCTGCTGCGAGCTGGGCTGGAGCGAGCTGGTGGTTCGCCTGATGGTATGCGATCACCACCGCCCTTGAACATTTGCAGAGGCAATGCGTTGTCCACTTTTAAGAGGAGAATAAGTAAATAATCGATGTCTGGGAAGAAGAAATAGACTTGGAAGGGTGAGGAATAGGAAACCGGCCTTCGCCTCCCCCACTCACCGTACAAAACACAATAGCATGCTACTATTTCACCCCCACAGAAAACCGGCGTGAAAAAATCCTTTCCTTTATTCGTCTTGCCAATCCTATTTTAATCCCTACCCAATAAGAACTCGGCATTCCATTTCTAGAGGCATACGGTCTGCAATTATTGTCCTTACGCCTCTTCAAATGTTCATTGTCGGTGGTAGTGAATACTATCAGGCGACCCACCAGCTCCATTGCCAACTATGACAACAACAAAAAATATTAATCATATGTAGTTTGAATGACAGAGGGCAAAACAATGACATTTAGGAATAAATATTAACTTATTCTTATGACTGTATTGCATTAATTAATGCCCAAAGAGATGAGTAAGGGAATAACTACTCTAACACATACTTACAGTTATTTTTCTATAATTTCAGACGATCACCTGTGACTGCGAAGCGACACCAGCCTTCCAGCTCAAAGCCTTCAGCCAGAGGGGGGAGAAAGTGGAGGTATCACACTACAGAGTTAATGTTAACAGGTAATTTTGATGTATATCATAATCATAGATTGATATTGACGAATATATACAAAAACTGTGCAATTCTATCAATGTTGCGTACATACATATCAAATTGATAACCTCCTCTTTTTGAAGTCGGTTCAATAATATGCTTTCGTACAATTATGATGCGTAGAAATCAGCAGATAGACATGTCCCTTGCCAAAGATTCTTTAACTTTTGATGGCTAATTTGCAATTTTCTACAACATTTTATGGCCAGAATAATAGAACATATAAGATATAAGTGTTCAGGCCAGCGTCCTCAACTGCGTCATGATTGATTGATTGTTGATGATGATTATTATGAAGAAGAAGAAGAAAAAGATGATGATGATGATGATGGTTACGTTGGTGATGTTGAAGAAGATGAAGATGATTATGAAAATGATGTGTGATTAATGATATGATGTGATATCTATTATCTTTTCTTTCATATATTGTACTTTTTTTCATTAAAATTTTTTATTTTGCCAAAACATTATGCCACACATAAGTATGTACACTTGTCTTCGTCTGACACAGTAACCAGCTTAAAATAATAGTCAACAGAATATAATCCTTTTTTCCAGATTTCGTGCGCGACTCCACGTAACATGCATTACAGACAAACTGACTGGTGAACTCAAGTGCGATGGGTGGCCAGAAGTGAAAGTGGCCCTTGCACCCGTGGGGCCATTGCGGCCCAACACCGCTGAGAGCAACCTGCAACAGTTGGTCAGGTATGGGACATTTAGATTATACTAGCTGCGCCCCGCGCTTTCACCCGCGTATGTCCGTATCCCGTAGGAATATCGGGATAAAAAGTTGCCTATATGTTATTCCAGTTGTCCAGCTGTCTACGTAGCAAATTTCATTGCAATCGGTTCAGTAGTTTTTTGCGTGAAAGAGCAACAAACACACACATATCCTTACAAACTTTCGCATTTATAATATTAGTAGAATTTGGACGTCGAGCAAGCTTCAGCATGCATTGGACCAGCTCGCATCGAGGAAGTACCACACTCCCACAGGAGACCAGCGTGAAATAGTAGTGTGTTACTGGGTATTTTATTTATGGCAAAGCAAGCAAAGGAACAGGTGGGCCACCTGATGTTAAGTGGTCACCACCGCCCATAAACACTTGCAACACTAGAGGTGTTACAAGTGCTTTGCCGGCCTTTCAGAGACATATACGCTCTTTTCTTGAAGGCCCCAATGTCGTAATTGTTTCGTTCGGTGAGCGGGGGTTACCCTTCCCAGTCAATTCCTTCTTTACAGTTGTCAATGCTTTCCTTATCCCTTTCTCTTTTAAAGCGTTTCGTCGATTAGTGGGGGAGCAGGAGGCCCAGGTACCCTTCCCAGTCCAATGTTTCTTTTCAGTTGTCAATCCTTTCCGTTTCCCCTTAAAAGCGGGCAGCGTATTCGCTCTACGAATGTCCATGGGCGGTGGTGGTCGCTTATCTACCTTACTTAGCAAGTATACTGCACAGGACATAATATGATGGTCCTGCCATTGGACACTTGAAGTGCGGACACTAATATTAAATGATAAATTTGTATAAGGCATGAAATATTTCCGCAAATTGTGTTGCACGCAATTGTGTTGCTGTAAAACAATCTTTTACTTTGTACCTTGTTAGTCCTAAAAGAAAATGGCTGCCATAGACAATTCAAAACCAAAACTTTCTGTAAATTTTCAGTGACATCATAGTAAGCGCTCTCCGAAACACAAATCTGAAGTTCAACTTGGCCCCATACCCCACTTGCCCCAGACTGAGGAGGTATATGGCGGAATCTACCCCGAGACTGCCCCTACATTATGACTCTATGGTAAGTGAATATATCTTGTGAATAATGCGGGTAGTTGGATATGTGGTATCTATGAAAATAAAAATATACGAGGGTACTGTTAGTCGACGTTCAACCGTCAGACTAGAAGGATGTCTTGATTGCCTTACACTACACACATAAAGTATTTTTTACTCATTTTAACCTTGTGTTGTATGTGGGACTAACCCAGACGAAATCAGTTTGAGGACCATTGGGGGAGGGAAGAGAAGGGAATCTCTAATCTAAGTTGGAAATGCTGAAGATATTCAAAAACACATTTCTTGTTTATTAATAAAACATATACAAATTATCTCTTTCCTACGCATTACATATGATAGTTTGGAAGATATCGCTACCTAGCGATAAGACCGCCATTTGTACATGTTTTTCTCTTATTATATGTTCTTTCTGTATTTTTCTGCTGTGTGTGCAATAAAGTATTAAATAAATAAATAAAACCTTTTCAGCTACAACAAGATAGGCATATGTACACATCAACTCCAAATTCCACAGCCGGTTGTATCCAACTGTTGGGCGATAAGCGACTTTTGGTTAAAGTGGTGGGAGCTAAGGATATAGGAGGTAAGGAAGAGGAAAGGAGATGGGCACATTTAGTATGACACTACGAATAATTATATCAGACATGTTTTATTACATAATCTTATGTATAATTAGGACTACGTAGTTACAACGTATTATGATTAAACAAAAATAGATAACTTTTCTATGATCTATATATTTATGTAAACTTTTATTAAATTCACAAAATATAAGTAGATATAAAATTGAAATAATCAAATTTTTTTAGTGCAATTTCTACAATCTATACTTAATATTATAAAGAAAAACTGAAGAGTTTGTTTGTTTGTTTGAACGCACAATCTCGGTAACTACTTGTCCAATTTGAAAAATTCTTTCAGTGTTAGATAGCCCATTTATTGAGGAAAGCTATAAGGCTATATATGCGCCACGGGCGTATCCGGGGCGAATCGCTAGTTTTAATACAAAATACGTATCATGTTGTCGTTTGAGGTCGAATAAGAAAGCCATGGGAAAATTTTATGAATATTTTTTTATTTCAAATGTTCAAGGATATTAATTTATTCAAATATATATATGGTATTGCAGGCAAAACCGGTTGCATAGCGCCGTATTGCGTAGTGGAAATGGATGAACCGCCGCAGAGGAATCAAACAGCCTTCAAAAAGGACACGTCAAGCCCTCAATGGGAGGAACATTTCCTATTGTGAGTATTTTTTGACTAGCCTAGGTCTCGAAACTATACCGAAACTAGCTGTTGCCTGCAGCTTCGCCCGCGCGGTCCTAATAGATTTTTACAGTACAAACTTTCATACACTTTTTTATCCCAATGTGGGTAGAATTTATCAAAATCCTTTCTTACCGGATGCCTACGTCATAACATCTATCTGCATGCCAAATTTCAGCCCGATCCGTCTAGTGGTTTGGCCTTTGCGTTGATAGATCACTATGTCAGGCGTCTATGTCAGTCAGGCGTTCAGTCCGTCTGTCTTATTTTCTTCAAAAACTGTAATTTAGCCCACTAAATTGAGGTGCTTAATTTTCATTATATACATTTTTAATTATTTTAATTCTAAATAATTATTTTTCACAAAAACATGTCATTGAGGTAGAGGTACTAGTCCGTATTCTAAAATGAGATCAATTGATAAAAATTCTCTATCAAATACAATAAGAATGATATAACAGGCAGAAAACCACGGAGTTGTCGAATTAAAACCATAAAAATGCAAACCTGCTTTGGGACGTCGATTAAAACCTATATATAGGTTAATATCATCGATAATAAATTATTATATTATTACTCACATAAGTGTTATTTTTACAGTGACCTATCGCCTCAAACAGCGGAATTGCTCTTCGAAGTGTATGACAGAACAGGCCCCCCCTCCCCTGGGGGGGCGACTACACAAAATAGGTATACTCATTTACTTCCTAATTTTTTCAGTATACAAGTAAAAAAAAGTACCTCGAATCTTTGAAAGTGAGATTGACTTTAAAAAAAAGAAAAAAAAGAACTTCCTGTCTTCTTTTATTTGAATTTGAATTTCGAATTTAAAAAAGTACTCGCAAATGTCAAACAGATTTGTTTGTTACCATACATTATTTTATATGTTAAATATATACCTGCGATTACAATTTTCACTTAATTAATTTTTATGATTTGTAGGGGTACCGTACCCTTCCGGCACTAGGGGTCCTACTATTCACGATCAAGCTCAGGATACGGTTCAGCAGAAAGACGGGGGTTGGAATCCCGCTTGCGATCAAATTTTTTCTATTTCTTAAAACTTTCTCATTTAAAAACCATTTCAATGCTATAAAACTAAAAATGAAATTCAACACAATTCATATCCGACATGTTCAAATGTAATGTTCATCCCCAGGTTCCTAGGTTTAGGTCTGGTGGGGATAGACGAGCTGCTGGCGGCGCCCTCGCAGCGCCAGCAGATAGCGCTGCAGACCAGGCCCATGGAGGAACATGATGTTAGCGGGAGCCTCACTGTGGAGGTGTGTATATTACTCGCCCCGGCTCCGCCCGGATATCAAGATTCCCGTTTTATCCCAAGGGGAGAGGGGGATGAGGATGTAGTTTCAGCATGACTGACGGACAAACATCCAAACAAACAAATTTTCACATTTTTAGTATTAGACGCTCGTCCTGGCTCCACCCGGATATCTATATTACTGTTTTATCCCAAGGGAGCATTTAATCGGAATAAAGTCCTACCACCAATTCAACTGAACAAATTTGAACAAACTCTTTGCGAGAGACCCACTATCATTATTAGTATTGTATATAGTTTATTTGTTTGACCGCGCTTATCTCGGGTACTACTGGTCCGATTTGAAAATTTCAGTGTCATTGAGGAAGGCTATAATTATATGTACCACGGGTGAAGCCGTGGCGCACCACTAGTATCTTATATAGTTGCATAATATTATAGCAACTTCTTATACCTTGAAACTATAGATTCTAATTGAAATTTTAATCTCCATTTAATTTTTTTACAGTTCCTATTCATAGAGGGCGCTGATATACCGGACCTAGGGTCTAAGCCCATGAAAATCAAAGAGAGCCTACGGACACTATCACCTCAAGGCCAAATGACGACAACTACCAAGACCATCTTCAAGCAGAATGGTAAATTCTAAAATAAAAAAAAAGTTAACATGATTTTGATGTTTTTATAAAAAAAAATGTCTGTGTCCATAGAGAAAGTACTCTTCCTTGTCTATAAACAGGACTCATCTACACTTAATATTATATTTTTTTTTTATTTTTTGTATGGTTTTAACGTAAAAACTACAAGCCTGATTTCAAAAATTCTTTCACCATGAGAAAGCTGCAACTTCAGAGTATGTACCACGGGCGAAGCCAGGCCGGACAGTTAGTCGACAAATAAAGACAAATTTTTCCTTTCTCTATTTTTATCTTAGACTATATTTATGATATTAGATGAAAAAATATTCAATAATAGAGAATATTTCTCTAGTTATGTATTTTTTTTTTATATCTGTATAGATGATGTCAGATACAATAATTTAGGTATTTATTTGATAGAGGAGAAAAAAATCAATCAATTACAAAGTTTAAGTGTGTTTTTTTATTAATAACTTAGTGACTAGTACAAATAGTTTATTTTGTAAAATGTAATTAGAATTGTATACACTTTTGTCTCTTTTTTAGGTCATGAAAATTCAGCGCTAACTGAGACAGCCCTAAGAGAGCTAGAACTAAGTCCTAGTAATGCTAACAAGTCTACGCTGATTATTCATTCAGTACAAAGGGTATGCATGTAATTGTTATTTAAGGGCTGTCAATATTTTTTGTGAAATTCCTATACTAATTTATCGTGATCCCAGTGAATTAGGGTTGTCACTCATTTTTTTTTTCAGTTTTTTTCTTTTTTTTTATGAAATAAAATACATACACATTTTTGATAAATTTCAATTGCAAGTATTTTTCATTTTTTGTTAGATATTCGAACCCAGTCACAGAAAATATATACTTAGGATTGATATTATTGGTTTTACCCTTGTGTGTGTGAATTGATCATTATTTTTTTGCATGTCTGTGTGTAGGAGCCAACGAAATCAATAAAGGTGAGTTGTTTTATAATTCCATTGCATTTTGAATTAACTGTTTGAAATTGCATTTTGATTCCGTAATAACCTACAATAGGGTTGTCGCAGACCCAAAAAATGTTTTTTTTTCATTTATAACTGTTGTTAAAGCATGTTAGTTATACAGAAGTTTGAAAAATTTTGTGATTTGTGAAAAAAATAACATTTAAAATATATATAGGTACAAGAAAATTTAATATTTTATTTATTATATAAACAGTCCAGTACAATTCATTTGATAAATGACAATTTAATATGAGCATTATTTTAATTAAAATCACAAAATAATTTCAAATGTGTGTGTTGCCAACTAACAAAATCCCCTCCACAAAGGTCGAACTGACAGATTCTGGGAAGTTCATCGAAGTAGAAAGAGAAGCTAGCATCAAAGAGAGTCCAGGTGACAGATCAATTGAGACAAATGACAAAATAAGTGAAAAGGACGAAAACATAAGTGACACAGATAAAAAATCGGACGCGGCACAAGAAAAAACGGAAGTGACGTCAGTAACGGCCAGCCCGAAACAGTCGCCCGCCAAAAGCGTAAGAATAAAAGAAAATGGCGCCAAATCGAACGGCGCAGAGGCGGTAATTTGTGTTTTTTTTTTAATTAACCATAAATTTTTATATATTTATTTTGTATGATTGTTGTATTGGCATGGAATGTGAATTTGCATTTTATGTGTTTGTAAGGTATTTATGTATTACATATAATATTACGTGATGGGCGCAAGTATTCAAGTTATAAATAAAGGCCACAAATCTAATAAATTTCAACCGGTGTCCCAAAAGCAAAGAAGGTTCTCATTTCAATTTTTTTTTTTTTTGTTTTTTGCTCAATAACTCAGTTAGGTAGGAAGTTGTTGACAGGGACTCACGACTTGGATTCGTACTTTCCGGGACGTTGGACACATTTGTAGAAATTAATGAAAAAAAAAAAGAATTTAGCAGTATGTTACTAGTTATTAATATAAATTTTATTTTAATGCTGATCTCTTGTGATGAAATTTGAAGTATGTTAAGTAGTAGTTGAATTTCATAGCATTCAAAACTATTCGCTCCGACCTCGCTCGGTTGCGAGATGAAGACGAAAAAATACAAGATAAACAAAATCTTATTTTTTCTTCAATGGAAATTCTCAGCATATTAACTATTATGACAATTTTAGTGATGTGTTTTATATTGACAGACATATTTTTTTTCTTTTATATTTCCAGCAAGGAGACTACGTAAACAACCAAGAACCGCCCCCGGAGCCCGCGCCTAGGCAGAAGAGGAAAAGAGATTTCTTTGGAACTATAAAAAGAAGGTAGGAAACATTTATATATATTAAGATTTTATTTTTTTTTTTGAAGATTGAAATGACTTAAGATTATTTGTACATAATATATGGAACATATGCATTTCATATATATTTTCAACCGACTAAACAAAAGGAAGTTATACATTCCACTGTTTTTTTTTTTTTTTGTTTTCTTAATTCAGAAGTTTCGACCGGGTGAACAGATTTTGAAAATTCTTTATTCATATGAAAAGAGGCGAATTAGTTTTTTTGGTAAAATTAGTTATAGATAATGTTTTTACAGTGTTCCGCTGTGAGTTATTTCATTTTTTGTCTAATTCCAAAATAGAAACCCAGGAAGTCTCAGTTGTAACGTTTATGCACTAAGTAATACACCTAGGAAATATTATACTTACTTGAACCCATTATATATAATTACTATTCATCCATTTTTGAGTATTTTTAACGTATTAAGCGTATTGAAAAGTATTAGTTCCGTTGAGTGTAGCACACCATACGGGACCGGCGCGACCACCTGTATAATGAATATTCATTCATAGTTTCTTTCGTTCATTCAATCACAGGCTAGGCAGATCCCGTACGCGAGGTCAATCCCTCGATCTGACTGACTCTGAGGTAGAAAATCAGCGCCTGCGCAGCATTAGCGCCGAGAGGAATAGTCACGGTAAGACAGTAGGATCCGGCTCGAAGGACCAATAAAAATATAATTTAATTGTGGTAACACTAATGTTATACGCATGTTTTTACGATTTAGTATTCTGCGTTTATTTTCAAAATTATACTTTTTAGATGTTAATATTTAGATGCTATCTATATGAGATAATAATGTAAAGCTAAAGAGTTTGTTTGTTTGAACTCGCTTATCTCAGGAACGGTTTTACTGATTTCATAAATTCATTCACCGTTGAATATGTATGTGATCCCTGAATGCTAACAATCATCCCTCCATCCATCAATCCATCCAATCCATTTACAAACTTTCGCGTATATAAGTGGACATTTTATAACAGGTACTTAATAAAACTCTTCTACTTTCAGATAAGACTTTATCACTAGCAAATAGGAACGTGTATTCAGCCGGGGCGTCGCCCGCGCAGTCCGGGGACGAGTCGAGGACATCGCGAAGGTAACATCCAAGCCTAAAATAACGGTTACGACACGTTATAATAGCAGTTATAAACATAACGGTTATAAACTTATTTTCAAACGTGATTTTTTATCATTGTGTTATGCAAAGTAGAATTTTGAATAGTAAAGTCTTTGAAATACATTGATTTTTTATATAAAATTTAAATATCTAGGGTAAAATGTTAGATTTCTTTTATAGAATTAGACACTAATCATTAGACATTAATTTCTTAAATTATTAAAAAACAACTTAAATTATTGATATGTCAGATTTACTTTTTTGCGTTATTGTAGAATCGAGTTTAAGTAGAAGCGAGTTTAAATTCAGAACCTGTCATATGTCACCTATAAGTTTATTTCAATTTAAAATATAAATTTTTATTTAAACAATATGAGTATTGTTTATTACTATCAATCATTAATGATAGATTAAATTTGTCTTTCTGAAGAAATCTTAATCCAATTAAGGTTTTAGTTTAACAGATATTATATAAATGCTATCAGTTATTCACTGTTTTATTCGTGTAATCAGTTTGTCTTTAATCAAGTTTAGGATCGACATGTAATCTCGTTTATGTAGAACTGAGTTCTACTGAAGTATTGTTGATGAAATCGGCCCTATGAGTTCTTAAATGACATCGAGTTAAAGGAATAGACTTGAAATAATTGTGAATTAAATATTAACCCTATAGGAATCGTTTATCCATAAACGCTATGAATAGAATATGCAAATTATGTAACTTTTATTTTATATAATAATAATAATTACCGATTTTTTTTTTTGCATGGTAAGGCTACATTATAAAAATCTCAATTTAATTGTAACATTAAATTGTTGGAACTAAATTTAGTTTAGGAAATTTAGTAGTTAGAAGCGAATGCTTATAATGATTCCGTCTTGCCATTTTAGCTTAGTTAATGGTATTCATACTAATAATATAAATGCAAACGTCTGTCTGTATGTCTATTACGCCTGCACAACTAAACAAAAGTACCGATTTGAATGAAATTTACAATAAAAATAGTTTAGAATAAGGGATAATACCGCAGAGCACAGCTAGTATTAAAATAATAATGCTTAAATATTTAATAGCAGTATCGTTAAATAATGCTATATAAATTATTTATTTATTTCATATATTTATAATGGCAACACCAGAACTAAAAATGTATTTTCTCTCTCTTTCCATCTGTCAACACACGCGGGGGCAAACGCACTGCAATATGGCTACATCGGTATTTCAAACTAATTCTTCCTGTAACGAATTTTGCATGCAACTCTCTAATTGGCTGTAAATTTTTGCACTTGGTCTTTTGTACATAAATAATTTCTTCGTATCCTTTTCCCTTGATTTTTGTACCTTAAAAAAAATTTCAAATGTTTTTTTTCATCATTCTTATCGAATCTAAAACCTTTTCTATGAAAAATACACCGCTTCAATCACATTTTCAAAATTATCCACCTCCGCTAACCTCGAAACGGAAATTGACAAAAAAGGTCCTCTCTCAGTGAAGTCTCCGGATTTAGTACGGCATCAGCTAGGACGTTCATCCACGAAGCGTCCACTTTAGTGCTAGAGACCATCGAGGCTGGTATCAAAAAGCATTACCTAGTCCCGCTGACAGTCGCCCAGAGATCAAGATGGCGGAGAAAAGGCGTCAAGCTGCACATTTACAATGAGCATACATTCATCGCTAAACATCTTAGCGGGTGAGTTGATTTTTGTTGTTTTATTTGTTTTTAGTGTTGTTTTGTCACTGGATTATATGATGGTGGGTATATTTTTGGGAAATATGATCGTGTACTTAAATAAGTACAAGAACTGCCTCGACTTAAAAAAGGAGGACAAAAAAAGGAGGTTTTCAATTAGACTGTTTTTTTAAGGTTTGTGTAGCCCAGAACTTTAGGCTGGGTGAACCGATTTTGATGCTTTTTTTTTATTTAAAAGGTGAATGCTTCTCGTGTGAGTCAATCAAATTTCAATGTGTAGTCACATTGAAATTTGATCAAGTTGTGACAATTTGAAGGAGGTTTATTTTCAGAGCAGTGTTCATTTTACTTTTATATAATTGAAGTATATTGTTCCTTCTTTTATGCAGCCGCACTGTAATGTTTAACAATTGGGCCGCATCTTGTACAAACGATGCTGATATTGGTATAACGTTTCACTTGTCGTTTTTGTTTATATTTTTGCAATTAAATATTATAAAAAAATATGATGCCAGGTGTGCAATCATTGTCATTATTTTGGCCCTATTTATCCTAGCACCTATTCAGTGGTAGTGAACAAATATATGACAAACACCCCTCGCCCTCCTCCCTCTCCCCCCTCTACCCTCTCGCTACAGCGGAACGGTGTGCGAGGTGTGCAACAAGACGGTGGCGCGGCGGCTCGGCAAGCAGGGGTACGAGTGCCGCGACTGCGCCATGCGCTGCCACAAGCACTGCCACGTGCGCGCGCCCGCGCCCTGCCCGCGCTCCACCGTGCACAACATGGAGCTGTGAGTGTGCACCCGCCACCTACACACACACACACACACACACACACACACACGCGCGCGCACACACACATACAAACACGCACGCACGCAAACACATACATACAACACACCACACACCATTTTGTCCCTAATAAACAGGAAATTTATTTACAAAATCTTATAACACATTCATTCATATATGATCTGTGGACGTATGGACTATTTGATTTAAATACACTCTTACACTCTTAATGAATTTGTGAATCATAACTATTTGACTTTCCCCATAACAATTGTAAATCAATCCAACCCTGATAGAAATATTTGAATTAAAACTTTAACCTATTATCAGTTTTATCAAATAATTTAGCGAAAAGAACACTGTATCGTAGATATTTTAAAATTCTAAATGACACACGCACCTTATTTAGTACTAACCCCTGTTACACACATCCAATATCTCGAAGGCACTTACTAATTGTTATATTATTTTGTTGCCCTCCTGACGATGAAGTGAAAACTCTCAAGAATTTTTTTACTGGTAACCCTGAAGTAGTTGTAGTAGTTGCCACGCCGCCATATTTAATCCTTTATTAATCACCATTTTACATTCCAATATTATTAACATACGCTAAAATTGTTGGTAAGTTATACTAATTGGTATTAAAAACACAATGTTTTTTTTCATAATTCACTAATATTGACATTTGAAAGGGTAAAAATGTGTGTTAGTTTGCTTAACCTAATACATGTTTAATTATATGGTCAATACAAGATGCAAAGAAAATTTTATGTCGACTTTATTCAAAAAAATAATTTGCTAAAGTATTTTTGACATTATCTTTTGATACTTTGACGTTATCATCTTGTGTTGCCATTAAAAAATAACCATACAATCAAGTACACCAATCATTTCGATATTTCAGTTATATAAAATAAAAAAGAATTATAGCTGGCATTTTTTTTTATCTATACAATGAGAAATATTTTGGCTTACGCGCAGAGCGATGAATTATATTTAAATAAGTGACATTTTCAAAAATTTTATTTTTAGTAATTATAAGAATAATGTATAAGTAAATCACCAAAATTTATTAACTAATGTTTAATCATTCAATCATGAATAAAAACAAACAATTTAAAAAATTTACATTTCGTTATTATAATATTATTTAGTGGATAAATTGCATAGATAACCTATTTGCTCAATTGTATGATCTTCGATTGCATTTAACGATTACTAAACTATAACTCATCGCTTAAGCCGCAAAATTATTATTAATTTAATATCATAGATAATTCCTAACCAAATAAATTTAGAGGTATCGCTTATATATATTTTTTATTTCAACGCTGCAAAGGTCCCATTCCCATAGCTTTGGAAATGGAAGGTATTTTGGTATTTTATATAATTCGCGTATTTTTAAAATTTACTTTTATCGTACAAGTCAAGATGTTTTGTTCTGTTTATTTGTTGAAAAAAAGAACAGCATTTGTAAACGTTTCTAGGAACTTGGTTTGAATATAATATTTATTTGTAAATTCACATTTTGGGGAGTGGCAATAAAAGTAAATGTGTTTTAATTTTATTGCTATCATATTAAATCCAACCATATTTCTGAGGTATTCGACACTAAATGTTATAAAGTGTATTACGTTTAAAGAATCATTTATCCTTTTTAAAAACTAAAAGTTTATACGTAAGAATACTTATATATTAATACTTATGTAATTAAATTTCTCATTTTATTATTTGTCCGTTGGAAAGCATCGATTCCTAAAAAGCGTTTAAAAATGCTACGCGCTTCGCGTATAAATTTTTTCAATGTCTGTTGTTTTTGGTTTTTGTTTTTTTTTAGCTATTTGTAATATTGTCATGTGTCATGAGGTAGAGCTTCACCGACTGCATTTATCGAAGCTTTAATATACTGTTTAAAAATAACGTCAAATTCTCTTTTTTATAAATTGAAGCTAATTTAATCGTGATTGTGGTTGTTTGACTTTTAATATACTATACTATTTTTTACCATAATTTGACGTTATTTTATGTATTCATATTCGTAAATATATTTTTATTAACTGAACGTATAAATTATTATGTATGTAATGTTTTTCAACTTTTCATATAAATTAGAATTATGTGACAAAAATAATTGTTTAGTGCTCTTATTTATTGTGTGAATAGTTGAAATGCATAATTACAGAGTTATAAAAATATCTATATTATGGAAATTTGTATTTTATTTTGTGTAAATAGTATTAAGATACCCAAAAAATTTTTCTAGATCCATGCTCCCAGTGCTAAATGAATAGACATGCTATGAGAAGACTGCAAGAAAAAATTTAAAAATCCAAAAAAATCAGGTTCTTTAAAACAATAATATCGTCGTAGTCTATTCTCGTTTTGCTTTATAGCATGATTGTTTTGTTTTGTTGTGATATATACATATTTTTTATTTATATGCATGATATGCGGCATATGATTTTTATTTAGTAGATATATGTTTTAAAGAAGACGCATGGCTTTTTAATGCCTTCTAATATGTTATAAATGGCGGTTTAAGAAATGTCATAAAGCTTATGATATTTTATGTTTTTTTTTATACTAACATATATGTTTTAGTAAAAATTGTGTTATTGCATTCGTTTTTTTTTTTAATTCTAACTCATTATTTTTTATACAATAACAACACATTACAAAGATGAAAAATATTGTTTTTTGCACATGTTTGATTGCAGATTATCTATTAATTTGGTTTGAATCAGTACTATTATTATTTAGTTACTTTGAAGTGAAAATACGATATTTATTTGATTTTTTTCATTTTCAGGGCTTACATCTCATCGCCATATACGGATAAGAATATAAGGATGTTGTGATCTTTTATATAAACGTAGCTTACGCACAAATGAGCTGTTTACTTAATATATAATAAATTGTTTATTAAATTATAAAAAATTCTATAAAATATACACCCATAATATAAGTACAACACGCTATTGAAATGTGTAGGCTTTTTATACATATTTATTATATAAATTTATATCAATCATACTTTATGAGTCGAGTATAATATATGAGATTATACTACTTTTAAATTGTTTAACTGTTACGAAATGAAAGTCTCGTCTCATAAAATATGAGATAGAAGTTAAGAAAAGTAGTTAAATATTCTTACATACATTTGAGCGCATGTTGCATCGTTAGTATGCGGACTGTGCTCTCTGTAGTATCTTATCTGCTTGCTATAACTGTATTGGCTAATTATAGAGTAGTTTAGCGTCGCTAGAGCCCACCTTTAATTAAAAATTCATCAAACAAACCGTTTCGAAAGTCTCATCTCAAAATTGTCCAATGTTTGTCGATTTTTTAAAATCGCTACCTCATATCTCTTTACCGCGAAGTTACCAAAATGAAAACTTTAAACTTTTTATCAGTTTTTTATAGGTTATAAATAACGGTACTGACAGTTTAAAATAACGACTGTTATACCGTTATTTTAATTGTAACGTAGTTATAAGTGCATACGCACAAATCTATGAAGTCCAAATGTGCAATAATTATTTACAAATAAAATCTTCTCTCGAATAACAAATTTTTAATATATAAAACAATTACGGCCACCAGTTTTTTTTCCTGGTAATTATATGTTTTATGTTGTAAAACCTGCAATTTACGATGTGTTCTGTTATTTAATTCACAATAACACAGACTTTTTTTTAATTGTGAGTAATTTTAAAATATTATCCGTCGTAAAAATCTTACATGACAAATATGTATTTTATCTATATTAAGGTTGTTGCATAATTTATGTGGTTATATACAAGTAATATTGTTTATAAATGTTGGCATTGTGTTTCTGTAATTTTATTTTCTTCTTTTAATAAAAAGATGCCTTTTTAAACTTTTGTTTTATTTTGTTATCCAACTGCGAAAAGAGTATTTAGCAATATGCGTAGATAAGTTATAAAAAATATATTTTAAATATTCTTCTTAAATTTACTTGCTAGCATTTGGAACATCCCTTGATTATCCCGATTTAAATATGATTTGTTATCTTATAGTTTTTTTAATTTATTCTACTCATCATTACTATTTATACTGGCTACAATTTCCTACGTTTTTGGATATTCCCTTGACACTATACAAACATTACCTACATATACCTAATAAACCATTTTTTATTTTTGTAGAAAAAATTAACCCATCAGGGGACTAACGGAGCTTTGCGTTTTTGCGAAGTGCTAGATTAAAAAAAAAAATCCTCCCAATTTAAAGCCGGCAAACCATTTGTAGAGGCGTAAGGTCTGCAATTGACCTTATACCTGTCCAAATGTTCACGGGCGGTGGTAACGCTTACCATCAGGCGACCCACTAACTCCATTGCCGACTATGACAAAAAAACAATCAAGTAATAAAAATACATCACTATTACATTTTATTGTATTTTTATTTTTGTGCCAAACAAAGCTATGTCAATGTTTATATGTAAAATAACTGAATTCCAATTTACTTTAGTTTTAAGTCTAAGAGTTATCTAGATTATACTTACTCGTACAACAAAGCAAAGGTAAAAAAACAAACAACAAAATTTCGTCATCACTTTATTGACTCCAGCATATGTACACATACAACAAGCTATCTCAGTAAACGCCATCTATTGTAATAAATACAAAGTAGAAATAATGGAATAAGTAACATTTTGGCAGTGTGTGTAAGCCTAGCGTTACATTACAACTTACTAATACGCCCATTATTCGATTCTTAGCGTGTGTAAAAACCAAAAAAAAAAAACAATTGTGATCACAAAAAATATATAATTTGAATATATGTACACTATATGACTGACTACATATGTCGATAAAATTGTGTGATCGAACATCACTTGGTAACCTAAACTAGCGGGACATCACTATTCCGCTATTCACCTGTTATAATAACTATCGATATTTTGCTTTTCTTTTACTTCACATTAAATAGACCATAGTTTTGTACTTAACGCACAATTATTAGTGACAATCAATAATTATTATAAAAGGTAAATTAGCATAACGCAAACACAATAAAAATATACATAAATGCCGTCACACGAATAATCATTTAAATACTGTGATAAACGCGAGGCGCGCGTTCCGAGTTGTCAAAACAGAATCTCTTTCACAAATACAAAAACATATAAATTATATATGTGTATCGACACAAACACAGTTACAACGATACAAATCGAATTGCGCCGATACAAAAAAACAGTTGCATCGATACAAAGACGATTGACTCAATACAAATGTCATATAAACGTAGCGCGCTGAGTCCGAAATAGACACATCATTTAACCAACACATTACGTGCGCACAGAAAACGCGCGCGCAAAACGGCGCGTTTCCGACGCGGTTTTATTCCCCTCCATACAAACACGCAACACTAAAATCAACTAAGCGATTACAGTAATTAATTATTAGGCGTTACAATTATATATTCATCGAAATGGCATACAATTTTACACGTTACAATATTTTCAATATATTAAAATACGAATAAATACCGATCGACAAAAATCTTTGACATAACTGAGACCAATACAAAAATTGTATAATAACAACAATAATAATAATCGTTAGTACAATCGAACTAAGACTTTTGGTTAGTTGTTTTTTTATTTTTATGTTTCTAATACGATAACATTATACATTAACTTACATTTACAATATTATTATAAATATCACTACAATTTAATCACCATCATTACAGTAGTGCTAGTGTTTTGAATAAATTACCGATTTACATAGAAAAAAGAGAATCGGTAGCCCGTCGTCGAAGTAAAAGAAATCATTACACAAATATCGACAACTTCATAAGAAAAGGTAATTTAAGCTATGTTTCGGTTGTTGTGCTTTCGTTGCGTATACACATATGTACATACTAAATAAAAAAAAATAAGGGATAAATTGTTTTTTTTTTCTATCAATTCAATTTATACAATAAACAGGTATTCTGAGACTAAACCTGCACAGTTCCCGAGATAATACCGGACAGACGGACAAACAAGTTATTTTAACATTCATAACGTTAGTATCGAAATGTATTATATTCGTTATAAAATATCATATCATACCTATAAGGATAATAGAGAGAGACAGTATTATTAAAAAGGTTACTAAAATAATAATATATAAATAAAAAATAAATTGAAAATCATCCCTTGCTAAATAAACCAACATAATTAGAAGGGGTATTTCAATTTTTTCTATGTAAATCAGTAAAACATGACATAATCCAAGTATTAAATACACACATTATAACCGATTTGTAACAAATGCGCATTCAGTCAAAATAGGATATGGAATTGCCTGGTACTAACGTTTCGGAGCAAATGTTTTGAAAAAAAAAAACAAACAAAAAATGCATAATTTTTAAAAAACGAATGAAAGAAAAGTATAAATTCTCTATGAATATCGTCGTTGTCATATTTCAAAAGAATTACTTTGTCCTTTCGTGCAGATTATTTTTTTTGACGTAACTCTTTTCACATCCAAAAAATGCAAAATTTTTCTTTGATTTATCAAATATGTATCAAAATGAATACAAAATATCTGTAAAAATTAAAAAAAAAAAATGTATATAAACTCGTATTTTACACACACAATTCAACAAAACACACACTATCTCGCTCCAACATCACGTCCCCAATACCTCCGTCCCATTCGCACCGAAACCACAAAGCGTACAGTACCAGGCGCGGAGCACCAAAGAAATGCCTTATAAATCTCCCAATAGAGGATTGTGTAGAAAAAAAATCTTCCAAAAAGAACAAAAAAAGATGTAAAAAACAAACACACGGTGCAGCCACATGATACAGTTTTGTACGCGCCGTATGTAGGCCGTCGGGCTTATTTCATTGGAATCA
Organism: Zerene cesonia; assembly: GCF_012273895.1. Taxonomy (NCBI): domain Eukaryota; kingdom Metazoa; phylum Arthropoda; class Insecta; order Lepidoptera; family Pieridae; genus Zerene; species Zerene cesonia. The sequence continues at coordinate 4,422,150 of NC_052123.1, read as the reverse complement.
GTCGAAAATGCAGCTGCGAAACGCTGTGTATATTCCGAAGTTGTTCAACAAAAATGATAAGTGTAATCCTACTAATATTATAAACGCGAAGGTATGTAAGTATGGATGGATGTGTGTATGTATGTAAGGATGTTTGTTACTCTTTCACTTAAAAACTACTCAACCAAACTGCAATGAAATTTGGTACGTAGACAGCTGGACAACTGGAATAACACATAGGCAACTTTTTGTTTCGATATTCCTACGGAATAGACATACGCGGGCGATGCCGCGGGGCGCAGCTAGTGTGAAATACAAATTTAGAAAGAATCCATGTTTCTATGTACAATATTATATAGATATAGGTATAAGTGTAGGTAATAATATATGATAGTTTTTATTCGATATTGTGAAGTATCCATTGCAACTATAACAAAACCCCTTTTTTTTGTATGTTTGCGTGTCACGTGTTTAAAAAACATTTTTAATACTCTCATATGAAACACCAACGGGTTTAGGTTATTTTTGTAAACTTTGCCCCACTCATATAAATATTTATAAGAAATTATCACATCAGTCAATAGCGTTCTATAGAGCCTTTTCCTTAAAAAATTGCCATCATAAAAAACACCTTCGGAATAATCTTAGCGTGTCGCAGCTACCACCTATCTTAAACACTATGACATTTCTAACGGGGCTAAATTTTTTATATTAATTTCTAAAAATGTACTTCCGATATACTGTTAGTTAATTAATTTTTTTTTTAATTATTGTTATCTATTTACTCTCTAAAATACCAACCCTTACGACGATTCGTTTTTGTGCATATTTAAAAAAAACATGGCGGTTGAATTGCGCGCATTTACAAAAATGACTTATTTTAGTAAACATAACTTCTTCAACTTTTCTGTTTTTTCTTTCATGTAAACATTTAAAACGGATTTAAAGAGTGATTTTTTACATGTCAATAATATAGAAAAAATACGCTTTAAATCCGAAATATAAAATACTCTATAGTAAAATTGATTTTTTTTTCTCGGTTTCTCTCAAACATGTGCTAAAGACAATAATAATACGTATTTTCAAGTCATAATACAAAACGTCTATCTTTTTATATTTCGATTAAAAATGTGATTCTATAAAATGCACAGAAAAAATCAACTATAAAATTGCTATTGTGTTGTCTTTTCTTTATCATGATTTCAAAATATATTATTAATAATATATTATATATTATGGAGTGTAGATAGTTTTTGGTCGGGTTTCAAACTCACTAGTAGCACTTAACGACTATTTTGGCCTATTATTTGCACTAATTGGATAAATTTTTCCTCTAGAAAAAAATCACATAGAAAAATAACATTTCTTTTAAGTACGAAAAAGCTATTTAAAATAATAACAAACATCGAACACAACGTCAAATTTTAATTTAAAAATCTATTTTCTTGTGCAATTGGATAACAAAAAAAAAAAAACCGATGCGTGAAAATGAATACGCAAATATGTGAATCTTTTAAAACTTATTATTTTACGTGGAAGACTGTACAACGTCTTATTGAACCCGACCAAAAAAAAACAAAATAAAGATCATATACATGGCAACACTGAAACACGTGTCACACAATAAATATGAGAAGCCTAGAGTTACCTAACTTCATCCTAAAAATGATTAACACATACTCTATGTTGGACTTTTTAATACAGAATAAATAAAGTGCGACAGACAGACGTTTATATAAAAAAGTCCAGCATAAAACAAACACATTAGCTGTACTTATCCTACATACATTAATACGTATTAGAATAAATATTTTAAGTATAAAATTAAAAAAGAAAAAAAAAACCCACAACTTTATTCATCGACTCGACGGTGTGCTGCTCGCGAATCTTTTTTCTTTTTTTCGGATTTTCATTTTTTTTTTTTATTACATACATACAACATTCGCGGGGCAATGTTGCCCGATCGTTGTTATTTTCAGTGCGATGTTGGCAACATTAAATTATTACGTTGTTCTAAATCACAATTTACCGAATTTGCACCGCTTTTTACGTACAATATAATAATATTGTAAAAATTATATCAAAATGACATAAATGCAGGCCGAGACATTTTCATACTTAAAAAAAACCCATACAATACGTAAATTGTCTGACATCGAAAAGACAGGAGTTTGTTGAAAGAACCGTTTTCATCGACTCGCTACAACTTGTGTCCTGACAAATAACAATCAAAAAAATCCTCATACAAACGTATTGTGTATACATAAAAAGTCGGTGTGGTTCGGCGGTAGACTAGTTGCATCGTTCGGCGTCGCCTGGCGTTCTTATCTGCGAGCGAATTCCGCCTTCATGGCTGAAATATAAATGTATGCGTTATAATCGAGAAAATAGATCTGTTTTTTTTTGAACTGAAATTTTTAAACTAAGTGTTAGAACTAGTATATAAACCAAACAATGTAAATTGTCATAAAGCTATCTCAATAGCTCACTAGGTGGAGCTACTGTCTATGTCTTAATATTGTTCATAATCTGTGGTTCTATTCTCTCTCTTGTGTGAACCGTTTTGCTGTGTTAACTGGATTATGAATAAATCTCAGTATATCAACTTAATCCATTATTATTTTCCCACTAACTCACTAAATCACTAAGTATATCACCTCAAAACTTTCGGTTAACAGATTTTGAAGATTCTTAACTTATTTGAAAGCTGGTGCCTCTCTATTTAAATTAAGACAATAAGTATATATAATATATACTTATTGTCTTAATTTAAATGGATATATAATATATAATAAATAATAATAATAAAATATATAACAATATAAAAGCTTTTTAGATTCTGTCAAAGATAATGATTAAAACAACTTTTTAAAAATTTCAGTAACTTAAATTATTCGGGTCATATCATATGTGTGCACTTTCTAAAATTTTAAAATATTTTTGCCTTCCTTTTATTTTACAACTTTTTGGAATAAATTATGAATGAATAATGTATATAGCAACTTATTGAACAAATAGAGTAATTTCATTTCATCTAACCCCCCCCCCCCCCTTTCTCCTTTCCCCCGCCGCTCCCCTCCCTTTCCCCCTCCCCTGCTCACCGTCGAGTATCTCCCGCTTCATGAGCGCCATCTGCGAGCGCATCTCGCGCACGAGCTCCTGCTTGAAGCTCTCCCATTCGGCGGCCGACACGCAGCCGCCCTCGCCGCCGCCGTTCACTTGCTGTGCGCGGACGGACAGACGAAAAACGAGAAACTTTATTTTTAGAAAATAGATAAGAGAAGAAGATATAATTTAAAGCTTTTCACGGTCTTATATATAATGATAATGAAGGATATTGCACAAATAAAAAGGTAAGTTTATATATCCATAAACTATCGTTATAAATACAAAATTAAAGTTTTGGTCTAGGTCTTTTGGCGCCAAAATATAAAACTTTCAAAAAGTAGTAAAAAAGAAATTACCCCAAAATTATAATATACTAACTGCGCCCCGCAGTTTCACCCGAGTATGTCCGTATCCCGTAGGAATATTGCCTATGTGTTACTCCAGTTGTCCAGCTATCTACGTACCAAATTTCATTGCAATCGGTTCAGTAGTTTTTGCGTGAAAGAGTAACAAACAAACAAGGTTTATGAGGATGGATGTATGTGTACATCCATCCTCATAAACCTTCGCATTTATAATATAAGTATAGGGTACTTAAAAATAGCAACTAGCATATATTATAAGTCATTTATCCGTGTGTTCGTCCCCTTTCGTCCAACAAACATCCAACGGTCAAAGTTATATTACATCATTAACACAATAAAAATAAAAACACACCTTCCAAATCATATACACATGAAAGTGAAAGTGTAAGTGTAAAGTGAAAGTGTAAGTGTAGAGTGTGAGTGTAAAGTGAAAGTGTAAAGTGTAAGTGTAAAGTGTAAGTGTAAAGTGTATACATGAAAAAAGAAGCGAGAGCACACACCTTCAGTATGGTCTCCTCGCTCGCGGAGCCGAACCGCTTGCGCACGGAGCGCGGCGACTGCGCCGGCTGCTGCGCGGGCGACTCCGAGCTCGCTGGAATTGTTTATACCATGAATAGATTTTGTTCGGCTTTGCACGCTTCACGTTCGGAATAGTTTAATACATGTTATTATACATATAAATCTTCCGCTTGGATCACTATATCATTAAAAAAAATAACGCATCAAAATCCGTTGCGTACGTAAAGATTTACACATACATAGCGAGATACGGACAGAGAAATCGACTTTGTTTTATATTATGTAGTGGTATATATTAGAAAACATATATCAGTCAAATACAGCAAATAAAATTCATAAAAAAATACAAGCTTTGCGCCCTTGGTTTCGCTCGCATGAACCACAAACTTTTAAACTTCGTACGATTTTAGATGCTCATATATCTTTAACTATTTCTTTTAGTACTAAAACTATTGAGAAGCCTCAATGCAATTTCAAGAGACCATTCCAATGGCACCTCATTTAATAGCATATTCATAAATGTATTTTTTCTTTACCCTAGTTTGAGAAAAATACCTCCCAAAATTATTAATTCAAACAAAATATAGCCAATACTTAAAACGGTGAAGGAAAACATCGTGAGGAAACCGGCATGTCCAACAATCAAAAGTTCGACGACATGTGACATCTGCCAACCCGCACTTGGCCAGCGTGGTGGATTATGGCCTGAACCCTCATAGGAGACCTGTGTCCCAGCAGTGGGAACATAAATGGGCTGATGATGATGACTTAAGTTAAAACTAATATTGGTCTATCACCATCTAAAACGTTCTCAAAATCTACCTACGTGGTAGTATTTATGTGATTGACGGACATACAAACAGACAAAGAAATTTCTGACCATTGTTTTGGGTGTCTATAAAATATCATTTTTTTTACATTCATTCATATCTGCTATAGTTATAATATATATAGATGTTATTATAATCATCATCATCATCATTATCATCAGCCCATATATGTTCCCACTGCTGGGATTGGTTATTATAATAATAACATTTAATGCTTGAATTAAACAAAAATGGCGTGTCTCTATGTCTGCCTGCGTGATGTACCAAAGCAGATGTATGTATACAAAAAAAGAAGACAGAAAAACATATTATATATTACTAATTTAACATCGCACATTTTTAAACTGTGTATGTATCTTGTATTCAGTAGTAAAACAAAAAACAAAAATAATTTTAATGTTAATTTGTGTTAAAAATATATGTGTCTGTTCACATTTTATCTACATTTTTTCTATCTGTCTTCATAGCTATATTAAGAAAAAATCAATATTCAACAAAAAAAAAAAAAACAATTTTTGTCTCATTTATTTTTCGTATTCACAGCTTTATAACAATTGTCATTAACAATAATAAAAAAACAACTAAAAGAAATCGCAAAAAAATCCCAAAAAAGCGACTCACGCGTGTTGCCGTTACAGTTAGCGGGCAGGCGGTGCGGCAACGTCGCCGAGCGCTCCCAGCTCTTCATCGGCGTCGAGTTCACGGAGTTGTCCGTCGATGTCTCCTGAATATGTTTATATAATATTTTTATATAATTTAATTAATTATTTATTATGTATTATTGTACAAAAATAAAAAGTAAATCTTATACAAAGTAACGCACACACTCTCACACAATAATGTGGGAGTTGAGCAAGCTTGGCCACGAATTGGTCAGGTATCTTACGAATCAGCACACATAAACAGATACACCCACACGGGCATGCGCACGCACACATACTTATAGGCACTGATATCCCACCTTTAAACACACCCACATACAAAAACATGTATGGCATCTGAAACCTACAAACACTCATACCCACACCCACAAACAAACATGTATCCCAGCTGAACGCCCACACACATTCACACCCACAAACAAACATGCACCCTAGCTGAACGTCTACACACACCCACGTCCACGTCCACGCCCACGCCCACACCCACCTCAGCCCTGTCGAGGTGCGCGCGGCGCCTGGCGAGCGTGCGCTGCATCTCGTGCATCATGCAGTGCAGGCTGGCGCGCCCGCCGCCGGAGCCGGACGAGCCGCCGGAGCCGGAGCCGGAGCCGGAGCCGGACGACTGCTCCGCGCCGCCGCCCGGGGGGGACGCGGCCTCCGCGTTGACGGCTTGCTGGAATTACATATTATGATGTATTGAAATAACTGTTCCATACGACACAAAACGAGTCGGTACAAATTCCATACATACGGTATATTTCATTCATTTGAACGACAACCGTCTTTTTTGAAAAGCGTAATTGTAAATGCATTAAAATGCAAGGAATATAAAAAAAAAACATTTATCCGTATAACATGTATAAACGCACTTAATAAAATTCGTGGGAAAAAAAGAAGAAAACGAAATAAATGAAGCAAAGACAGTTAAATAGAAAATAATAGATAGGTGTGTACAGTATGTCTATATTACTATGTATAGATGCGCTACTTGACCTACGTTCGCGTGTATTTGTGTATTTTTTATGTGTTAAACAGCAATGGAGCTGGTGGGTCGCCTTATGGTAAGCGCTACCAGCACCCATGAACATTTGGATGGGTGACTTTAAATTGGGAGGGGATTAAGAAAGGATTGACAAAAGGAAGAAGAAAAGGATTGGGAAGGATAAGGTAATGGATATAGGCCTCCGGCTCCCACACTCACCGTACGAAACACAATAGCATGCTATTATTTCACGCCGGTTTTCTGTGGGAGTGTGATACTACCTCGGTGCGAGCTGGCCCAATTCGTGCTGAAGCGTGCTCGACTCCCACATACGAGTTACATGTGTGTGTTATTCGATTGTAGGTGTGGGTGTTATTGTATACATAGCGTGTTTAATGATCTCTCTATGAGTGTACGTGTTTGTTTTTCTTTTTGCTGAGTTGTTGTTGTGTTTTTTTTTTTTTTT
>NC_052123.1:4401259-4414239 GCF_012273895.1 Zerene cesonia | reverse complement strand
ATACGTGTACGTGTACATGCGTGTACATACATATACATTTTATATGGGACTAGCTTCCCCGGCTCCGCCCGAGTTTTGACTCGGGCTACAAACAAAATAAATTACAGACTATGAAACTTACACTATGATAAAAGGCAACATTCATTCTAATGACATTTTTTCTCGAATTATCTCAGTGTTACATTTAAATAGAGTGCATTTTTTTAACTGGATCTAAGGATTATTGAAATCATCATTTTTATGACATGCACATGTACTAATAACAATTTGTGAAGAAATTCATTCTCTTTTATTATTTCATTCTGTTAGGTTATTTAGTTAAATATGGAAAAAAGCTAACCACGGGCACTCATATGTACAATTTAATTGTATTTTGCATTCGAATTTAAAGTTTAATATAAAATTTGGAAAATAAATAACTTACCATGGGCGGCGGCTGCGGGGCCGCCGGGGGAGTCGGTGGGGCAATGGGGCCCTGAAATATTAAAACAACTTATAAATTAACATTTATACATTTTCATTAAATCAATGTATTAATGTATCTGCGAAAAACAACTCAACTTCAAAATGAAAATGAAGAAACAGAAATACTTTCATCCAAGGTGTGCTACGTTTGAGTATATCTAGCTTCAATCTAATCAATTTTGTTTATATACCTTCAAAAATATTTATATACTGTCTGTTGAAATTCGACCATAATCATAAACAAAATAGTATGTATAGGCGTATTGCATGTAGCAAGTAGTGCCAAATGCATGGATATGTGTTAGAGTGTTTTAATATTATCGATGCATTATAAACAATACTTACATTTGCGGGCGCAGGTAGGTTCTGGTGCGGGGGCACGGGCGGCGGGGCCACTACGCTTGCGGACAGCGACATGTTCGGGGGCATTGGGGCACTGGGGGCGCAACGGAGTTAAATATAATTGATATATGTATATTTTTATAAAATCATGTATTGATTTCCCTGTACTTATTTAATAATACCTATATATGTGTTAGTGCGTATGTTTATGCGTTGTATACGCATGCGTATATAAGTACACTCACCTGTTGGTGCGCGTCTGTATATGTGTGTATAAGTGCGCCCACCTGTTGGTGTGTATTAGTATAAGTACACCCAACACTTGATGCGGGTTGTGTGTAAGTATATGCATATGCGTGCACCCAATTGTTGTTGCGTGTATGTGTAAGTAAGTGTGTATAAGTGCGCCCACCTGTTGGTGTGTGTTAATATAAGTATGTGTGTAATAAGTACACCCACTCTTGGTGCGTGTTTGTGTAAGTATGCGTGTATGTGTGCACCCACCTGTTGGTGCGGTGGTGCGAGAGCGGCGCGGGCGCGTGCGGCGCGTGCGGCAGCGTGTGCACGCCGTGCGGCGGCGGCGTCGGGGCGGTTTGTGCGGTCGGTTGTACCGCCTGTGTAAACGTAAATAAATGTACACGTGTTAAATATATTTGAATGTGTATTTAGTAAACTATTTGTATATTGTAACGTCTTATTATTAACTAATTGAGAAAATTTTAATCATTAGTACATTTCCTTTTATATTATTAGTTTAAAGGGGGTTCTAGTAATTTTATTTATATATCTGGCATGTTACAACAATATTTTTACTATGTATATAAAGTTGAAATTGAACTTGACTGAATTTCGTTTATTATGACATTTAACTTTATATTGATTTTTTATCTATTATACTACATTAAGGATATAAAAATAAAAGTAAAAAACATTCGGAAAGTGTCTACCAATAAAAGAAGGAAAAATACTCACATTATGATGATGATGCGGCGCATGATACTGACTCTGCGCCGCGTGATGCTGCGGCGTCTGCACCGCGTGTTGACTTGGCAATTGTGGCGCCATCTGTTGGTGTTGAGGCGGTATCTGTTGATGTTGCGTCGGTACCGCCTGGTGTTGAGTCGGTATCGCCTGATGTTGCGTCGGTATCGCCTGATGTTGGGCCGGTATCTGCTGATGTTGCGTCGGTATCGCTTGATGTTGGGCCGGTATTTGCTGGTGCGGTATCTGATGCGGTATTTGGTGCTGCGGCGGCAGCTGCTGATGCTGCTGGTGGTGGGGTGCGTGGTACTGCGGCTGTTGCAACATGGCCGCGTCCTCGCGCGTCATCGTTCTGAAAGTGTATTGAATTTTTTTTTGCGTATTAGTATGTGTATTTATGTTCTAATGATTGTCGGAGGAAAAAAGCAAATATCAAGAAAATAAAGTGAAAGTTGTTTGTAACGTAGTTGACTTTGGAAGGTAAAAAAATCAAATGAATATAATCGGGGATAGGATTTTAATTGCTTAGCAAGTTAACTAGTACGTGATGGATGAAGAGTTGTCCCTAGAAACTTTCCAATGACGAAGACTAAGTATCTTTGTTATTATTTAGTCCTTATTACGATACTTTAAACTCTGTACAAATAATAGATTTTAGAATAGGCTACATATAATAAAACCTCACCTATACCCCATATCTTCATCATAGTGCGCATTGTGCCCGTTGTACGGTACGGGGGGGTTGGGCTGCGCTGGAGGGGGGGCCGTGTTGTTGCTCGCCTTGTTCGCCAGCACCTGTAAGTGATTTAATATCGCTATTTTATTCAAAAATTAGCCTTTTTGAGAATTTGGAGCGACACCACAAGAAAGATATCTGAGGGTGAAAGGTTTTTTGGTGGGTAGTTTCAAAAACCAGAAAATAAATATGTTCAATAAATGTTTCTTTCTTTCTTTCTTTCTTCTTTCAATATAATTCAAAATATAGAATGGAATAATAGCAATGATATAGGAATATCATTTTGAGACCTAAGCATTGAATATTGATTTATTCCTAATAAAAAATAAAGTTATACATACACATCACAAGTGAGATGCTGCATCAATTATAAATGACGAGAATGATTTTTCTTTCTTTCGCGCCGCAACAGAGCGATTTTATAATATGATTTCTGTGTCTTGAGACATTTAGGGAGTATAAAGAGTGACATATGCTTTTTACCCCGGTGAAACATCTCGCTCTCGTTGGAAATTCCTTGAATTTCCAAGACTACATAATCGAAGCGGGAGGAATGCAGTCTCCAATAAACGTTCCAGTTAGTACAATCTAAGAAGAGCAATATACAAACCACAATATACTACCATTTCGCACTATTACTGTCTAATTTCCTTCGCTACAAGCCGTGACTCAGTGTAAGGAAACACGCATGATTACAGTCACGTAGTTAGCTCGTGCACATTATCGTTATTGTCATTTTCAATAGCTAATTATGCGTAATTATCACATTGAATTGTTGCATTGGAAGTTGTAGAATATACCCTTTTAGTGAAGTCCCGTGTCCCCTAGTGGGGTATGGGGCAGATGATGTACATCCGTTTCACTGATCGATTTTCTTTAGGGACAAGTAGGTGATCAGCCTTCTGTGTCCTGCCAGACTGAGACATTTTTTTTTTGTGTGTCCCCACCGGGGATTGAACCCAGGACCCCTCGGTTCTACGCTCACGCGTTAACCACTATACCAAGGAGGCGGTCAGTTACCCTTTTAGTCCCTTAATATGTTTTGGCTCGACGTCCGAAGTTCTGAAGTGTGCGATTTAATTTCAGGCACATCAAGAATTTACGCGTAGTTTTATAGATGTGCCCGACTAAAATTTCACAAATACAATTACTGAGTTTATGGCCGGTTCTTCTCTGTCGAAACTGCTTTCCGAACTGGTGGTAAATAGCAAAACTATGTGAAGGCGATTCAAAGTGTATCTCGAAGAAGTGGAATTGAATAAATGAATATCAGAGTGAGTTTTAAACACACCCTATATTTTGTATGTGGGATACGAACATGTTTCAGCACGAATTGGACCAGCTCGCAACGGGGAAGTACTACACCCCCACAGATCACCGGCGTGAAATAGTAGCATACTACTGTGTGTCGTTCGGTAAGTGGGGCGCCAGAGGTCCATATCCTTTTCCTTACCTAACGTTTTCTTAATACCTTTCCAATTGTAAGTCGGCAATCCATTTCCAGAGGCGCTAGGTTTGCAATCGACCTTAAGCCTCCCCAAACGTTCATGTGTAGTGGCAGCACCGTTACCGACTATGTCATAACCACATCAACAACACTGCACGAGCGCGATTCTTCCGCCATCGTCCCTCAACAGATATACATTCCAAACCCTCACCTCCAGTGTATGCATCATGGCCCTCGCGAAGCTGTCGGCGTCCTCCCGACACGAGAAGTTCAGTCCGTACACGTGCCTCGCGTCCCTCCACTGGTGGAACGTGGCCGTCGCCTGGTTGTACTTGAGGCCGCGGACTATGCCGCAGTTGATTACCACCTGGAATGCGAAGATGGTCGAATATTTTCAATACGCCATCTATATAACCTACAATCTAACGGATAACCTACTGATAAGTATTGCGGTTCACCCTACAAAATTCTACAACGTCTCTTTCACCGTAAAAACTGTGATGTACCGTAAATTCTGGAATGATTTACTCACTAGCATTAAGAGAGCATAAACTTTTAAAAATATGGTAAAGAATCAGTAAAAATAAAAAAAAAAATTCATTACATGTATGACAGAAGCGGAATACATTTTCTCATATATTCTGATCCTTTTTTTGCACAAAACAGTTCCAAGTAATATTTAAAAAAATTAACTAGATAATTAAGTACTAATAACTAAATACTGCATTGAAGCGATACCACTAGATTTATCCACCAGACGTCTGATCGAAAAAAATTTTAACTTTTTTTTGGTTGTTCAACCACCTTAAACTACAAACCCTATCTATGCCCATATCTGACTGAGTTTAAATCAAATTAAATCAAAAACTCTTTACTGCGCACCTTTTTGAAACAAGACAATAACAAAAACAAGAGATAAATACAAAGTCGAAACAAGAAGAGCGCATAGGCAGAGTTATTCATCTGTCCACCAACCTCATGGTCATTCAGTTTCCTGCCCACCACCCTGAACGTGTTGTGCTGCGTGTGATGATAGATGTGCACTTTGGACAGGCCCGAGCTGGAGCCCGAGGGGATCCAGCGCTTCAGCGCGTCGTCGTACACCATGACCGATGCGCGCGCGCTGCTTATCGATTGCTCGCTGCGGATGAAACGGGATTATATAATTAGAATCACGTCACGTCATCAGAAAAAAAAAATTATATATATTTGAGATACATATATACTATATTTGAATGTACATATACATTACGTGTATTCTGTTATGTCGATTGATTTAATTTATCACATTCCACACGAAATGCAGTAATTAAGTTGAGTTGACTTTTAAAGGTCAGAAATCAATATATAGCCTATTGATATAGAACTAGACCGTCTGTATGATGGTAAATAAAAAAAGTTTCTTTTTTAATTTTCATTTCTTTCAGTGTAGCACGTGAATTATTTGAATTATTTAGAACGTTACTACACGGATCGGGTTAAAATGAACTTAAATTAATGTTAAATTTCACTTCAAGCGACTTAAAAAGAGAAGAGGGTCTCAAATCGACAGATCTTTTTCAGTCGGTTTTTGATGATTCTATTTTTTTCATGTATTGGAAGCCAGTGCCTTCCATAGGGACCCATTTAAACTTGGTCTACTTCTGACAATACAAATGCGGCTATTGTTAGTCATCATTTAAGTCAAGTTCAAGTTTATTGTTAATCATAATTATTTTATCATTATTCATTATCAATTAACGCATTAAATATACTGAAACAAATTCAAATGTTTGTTTGCACGTTTTAAGAAGGAAACCTCAATAACGGTGAAGCAATCAATATAAGTTGCGCTTTCCACTTAACCGTTACGTTTAATGGTAAAGTTGGAATTAAGTTCGTCAGTCACTGCTGGATTAAGACGCAGATTCGTGAATTATCTACGATTTGGTGACCACAGATTATCTTAATATATAAATAATTATCATATTGTTTGTCCGCGATGTACTCGCGAAACTACTCAACTGATTTCAAGCAAATCTGCACACTATGTGCAGTTGATCATCATGATCATGATCAACATAAAAAATACGATAGTTCTTCTGAATCTGATAGGTTTTCTTTTAAGAGTGATTTAAAAGTATCACCCGCGGCTTCGCACGCGTGCAAATACCAATAAGTGAATATTATACAGGATAACTTCGATTGACTATTATTATTAATTATAATTTTTTTTTTTTTATTTAATTGAAGGGCTTTATTAATTATAATTAATGGTGACATATCATTACTCTTTGTTAATGGCTCCTCCCAATAGTGTGACTCCGCAAATGCCCAGTGTAAATGGGACAGTCAGAAGATGTCTCACATGTAAATTGTTTATTTGGAAATATTGTTCGAAACAGAGGCTTTAACATAACATTCAAATGCATTGCAATGCAAAACGAAGCTACCGTCATACGAATCGAATTGGTCAGTAACATATGGTATTTTTAACCATTTTTCCATTAAACTTCATTAACGCTAACATTTGTTTTTAAGAATGGCATTTTTTTTGAAAATTAAAAACCTACTAACACACCTCCACCCCGCACACGACAAGCAGATTAAGTCACAAAAACATCACAAAAACCCGCCATAATTGCGTTATGCGAATCCACTCAAAGGGCGCGCAGACAGTTGAGCAACAGTCGCCCAACATTGCGCAACGCCTTGCGTAACAGCGCCCACGCGGGACGCGGTACGCCCACGGCGAGATTGTGTCGCGAAATCGAATTAAGTAGGCTCGATTGAGGCCTTTTTAACCAGCTTTTATCAGCTTTACCTGTGTGTTTATATATAACCGACTCCTTTCGCATCGATGTTAATCGATTTTAAACGGACAGTTTTAATTCAAACTTATCAATGATCTGGTGACAATACAAATAATTTCATGAGCTTATCTCATTATCCTGATTAAGATCGCCAGCATAAAAAATATCCTTATTTATACTCTGTTTAAGAGCAAGACAATTTAGTTGATTAATCAAAACCTAGTTTTTAAAAGTAACCCATACTTTATCAAACTTCAATAAATAATAAAGAATCATCATAGTAGCTATCGCGCTATCACGTGGCGCAAACAAAAAATCTATGAAAATACTAATATAAAATGCAATCCTGATGCTTCCGTGAAATTCAGTAAACTAAAGTTCATTAACTATAATCTCGTGTATAATGCCAAATCTTACCAGAATAGCAAACACACAGTATCTTCACAGTATCTACTTCCCGTGACTCTCTCACCCAAACACCACCCGACTGCTAAATATTGTACGCAGATAATTCATTTAGTAAAAGCCCGTTCCGGCCGACACTTATACGCAAACGAAACGTGGCAACCAGATGTTTGCCAATGTAAACAATGGCCGAAATAAATAATAACACACCTTATTAACAAAAAGGTTCACCGACTCTCTTGGGGTATGGAGCAAGTTCTGGGACAATGTGGGCACGGATTGTTTCTTAGCATGACTCAGCTATTGAGATTGATCAATTAATTTAGAAGAAGTATCTACAAGAATGAAGTAATTGCAAAAAGAACAAGTGGAAACTTATTTTAACAAATTTTTTCACATACCTTTTTTATAGTGGGAAAAAGTAAAATGCCATAAGACCAATACCATAAAGGGAAAATTAAAAAAAAAAAAAATGTTGTTGTATTATTGTAGCGCCGGGAAGCTGCAGATTCTTCTCCCCCCTCACCCCTAGCCATTCATCAAATAAAAAAGCGTCCACTGAACGCACGCTATGGCCTAAAAAGAGTTTCAATTCAACTGATATGTCAGACACTCATGAAATCAGATCCCCTTTACCTAACCCAACATTCGCACCTCTCGCTGAGGTTCCTGAAAAATACATTCTCTCGATAGCCATTAAACAAACTATTACCCTGATTACCGCAACCAACCTACCTGAGATAAGACTTTCGCCTTCCAAGTAGCCGATTGTATTTCGACAAAAGCGATTGTTTTTCGCCCACCATTGTTTGAATACCGTTACATACAATAATGGGCCAGAATTTAATTGCAACATTAAAATATCAAGTGGCCGACCGAAAGAACCATGTCAGGTCCAAAGTAGGAACGGGTCTTCTTGTTACCACGTGTTTGATTTTAGCCAATGGGCTTTAACGTTGACGACATGACCTGTATGTTTGTATGTCGACTCCTTTAGGCTCGATTTATTTCAAAACTAGCTGCGCTCCGCGGTTTCGCTCGCGTAAGTCTGTATCCCGTTGGAATATCGGGATAAACAGTGCCTATGTGTTATTCCAGTTGTCCAGCTCTCTACCTACAAAATTTCATTGCAATCGGTTCAGTCGTTAGGATGATAGAGAGTGACCTAGACTTTTTACCCTGGTGAAACATCTCCATAATTCCAAAGAAATTCGGAAAGCTAGTTCAAAATGAGCAAAAGAAACCTCGCTGTAAGCTCACTTTTGTCATTATAATAAAAAAATGTAATTAATTAAAGTGTTATCACGAAAAGCATCAACTACAATTAATGGACACACAAACAGCCTGACCTCTTTGAGAATTCCGAGTATTGCAATGGACAAATAAATAAATTCCAAGATCCGAATACCACAAATGTATTAATTATATCATTCACCAGCCGAAGAGATATTCATTATTGCATGCATTAATTGCAATAGGTATGTAAAAAACTTAATATTTAGGATTCCGGGAAAAGGGGGGAGGGGCGGGGGGACGAAGGGGGGTCACCGGGCCGTATCGCATGAACAAGATTTTACTGGTATGATGTTTTTCGCTTGCTTCTAAAACAACAAGATTAATAAACGAGGTTAAGCAACGGTTGGCACGGTCAAAAATTGGATGGGTGACCAAGTTTTTTCAGCTGCACTCGAACTCGACACCGTCTTTTTCGAACCGTTCAATGGAGTTCGCCTAAAAACAATATATTCTCCCATCCGTTCCTTTCGACTTACGAACGAGCGTGTGTTTATGTAAACACACGAACGTTATTTTATCAATTTGATCGATGGTGGATGCTGGAATCTAGTTATCTCACGGTGATAGTATTTTTGAACTAACATTATACAACGCGCTAACATTTGATAACAGTCACGTGTATAGATTTGAACACATATAAGAAATACATATGAATACTCTCAGATTTCATTTTAATAAAACTACGCTACACATTATAAATGTAAGAAATAAGTTTATATTAGATATAAAATACGAGAGTTACTCTATGTGTCTCTTCTTCACGTTTAAACTGCTGAACCGATTTGAAAGAAACTTTCTTATAGAGATACATAGTTTGAGATCCGAGAAAGGACATAAGATCCCGAAGGAAGGAGAACTATTCAGGTGAAGCCTGGGGGGGGGTTATCTTTTCATTCGTTTACTGAAGGCCGTTGGCGGTATACTAGAATATAAATAAATGATATGCCAGTATGTAACAATACAAACAATTATAGGAAATATAATAGTTAACAGGAAATTAACAAAACCGTCTATTATCCACAATTAGCATAATAATGTCCATCTGAAATAAACACAAATAATAACGGCTTGTATGACATCGAATCACTGCATAGTATAAACTATAAAGCAAAGTCGCTTCCCGCGTCTGTATGTATGTATGTATGTATGCTTAAATCTTAAACACTACGCAACGGATTTTGATGGTACTTTTTTAATAGAAAGTGATTCAGGAGGATTTTTTATATGTATAACAATATCTATTAAACTAATCCGAAGTTAACGCATGCGGAGCCGCGAGCATAAGCTAGTAGTGATATAAATCATTAACATGCCGCGATGCAACCTCAGTCGTCAAGACTAACCACCGGCATACCTCAGCAAGCCTTGAGACCTCCCTATAAACGGTCAAAAAATGCTTATCGTTCAATCGAACTAAGCAATCTTTGCCATGTACGGACCACTTGCATCCACACCAGTTACGACACACCACAATTTCGCAATGTATCTCTCTACTCTCACAACATCAGCCTACAACCCTCCCACATGTAATAATAGTAAATGATAAAAAAAAAAACTGAATCGCGTTTCACTAAACAGTATATCACAAGACAAATGTAACAAACCCACACTCGACGGGTTTCACTTCCAACAGCGGAGTTGATGATGTCAAATTATTGTATTGCCATATATTATATACTTGCTGCGCCCCGCGGTTTCACCCGCGTAAGTCCGTATCCCGTAGGTATTGTCTATATGTTATTCCAGATGTCCAGCTGTCTACGTACCAAATTTCATTGCAATCGGTTCAGTAGTTTTTGCGTGAAAGAGCAACAAACACACACACACCCTTACAAACTTTCGCATTTATAATATTAGTAGGAAGTAGGATAGTAGGACTAGCTTTTGCCCGCGGCTTCGCACGCGTTAATTCGGGTAAGTTTAATAGATGTTATTTTACATATAAACCATCCTCGTTAATCGCTCTATCTATTAAAAAAAAACCATCAAAATTCGTTGCGTAGTTTTAAAGATACAAAGGGACATAGGCACAGAGAAAGCGACTTTGTTTTATATCATGTAGTGATTGCCTAGATACGTATAATTAAGTTTAGTGATTATAAAAAAAGGAGCTGGTTAAATAGACCTAGGTATATTTTATTACATTGTTACTTGTTAAGTTGGAGCTTGACCTCTTCTTAAAGAATGAATTTACGTACACCCTAGAACCGTGGGTTATATTGTACTCCCGTCAAACTCCACTGTGCTCCGTCGAACTGCTTTTATTGACAAGGTCATAGGTACCTATTGATGAGAATTTATCCGCGAGCCCCCTCGGTGACATCCCATCACCGGGCCAGGCGCAATGATCCAGCTGGACCTTGGAGAAGCGTGTTAATAGAACGATACTCACTGCGACCAATACTCCTCCCAGTTCTTCTCCTTGCTCGAGCCGTAGCCTCGCGGCAGCGTCGCCGTTTTGCACCGCCCGTTCAGCGACGCCGTGTCCCTCTTATCGGGCAAACTCAACACGGAATGTCTCTGCACCGGCTCCGAGCGGAACGACTGGAAGGACACCTGGGATCCTTCGTCGTTCGAGCGTAGACTCGACTGGGATCCTTTGAAACCATTAGTGCCGACAGTACCGTAGTCGCCGTTTCTGTATTCAACCGTTTGATTCGCCTCGCTGTTGACTCTGTTGACAGGGCGAGGCGGTCGTCTGTATTCCATATTGTCCTGATTGAAAGACGAGGCCCGTTTCATCTTTGGCGATTCTTGCACGCTGGTCAAGGAGGGCATTTTGCTCTCTTTCTCTAGATCGATCTCTTGCTCTATCTGCGTTTGCACATGCGCCAGCATCTCCTCCAGATCACCCAAATCCGGATTGATATTCAGTTTGGAACGACGCATTTTGCAACACTAGTCTCTCACCATTTTTTTTATTTACGCGCACTATGAGACACCTAATATAATTAATATAAAAAATCACTGCAATCGTTGCGTTATTAATGACGGTTCTTTTCCTTATACCACGCTATTTTAAATGGTGATAATTCGATCGATGTATCGGCCGAATGGAACGCGCAACACGTCCGCCCGTCGCGAGTGACGGAGCGCAACTGATAACTGATTGAAATTCAAGCATCAAACAGAACTCAATTACTCTGAGAGCGTGACACAGTTATCAAATACTTGTCAACTAACCTGAATATCCAAAGGCCTTATCAGTTGACATCCGATATTGATAAAAAATATATATTTATTTATTGAAATGTATGAAGCGAATAGATCAGTGAAGTCATTACATTTCCTTGTAATACATTTTAGTCACGAAATATTTTGACAGTGTACAACCAAATTGAAAAATTTATATTTTCCTGCGCCCGCGCATGTACGGTTAATAGACTTGATTGTTTATATTTGGGTCAGAATAGAAAGGATTCGCTGTATTCAATTAACTATTGTCAATAAAGTTTTATCGGTGATTAATTACATTTTATGAGGCGTAATAAAAAAACGTGTCGTGCTACATTGAAATAAGTTTCAATATCGTAAAACACTATGTGCCCGATAGTCTATACTCTATAGTCTGTAACGAGCATATTAATAAAATATATGTACCCACCCATATTTGGAAAAATAGACAACCATCGGATACGGTGCGCGTGCGCATTCTTCCCTTTACAATTCTTAGTAATAACTATTCATGTCATAACATAAGTCGAACTTTAGATTTTAAATCAAAAGCGTTCATACTTTCAGAGTTTAATTAAAAATCGTTTCGAACTCTTGTAAAATTTCAATTACTCGCATAATACACAATTTAAACTAACCATTTTGTTTTCATCGCACGTAATTACTTTCTTCCTCTAGATTTTTAATTAGATTCCATTAAAGCGCCGTTTAAAGACTTGACATCTTTTTAAAATTATAAAAAGTAATTTAGAATTCGCGCCGAATCCTTTAAAACCTTGCTAATCGTAATTAAGAAAGATGTCATAAATCAACAGTTAACGTCACTTAATAAGTAAATCACTTTGTGGAAACGCCATATTGTTTTTAAAATATCATGTAATTATGCATTGAATAGTTTCATATTATTACAAGTACACATGCACACTTATCCTAATTACACTAATATCCTATCCTACTAATATTATAAATGCGAAAGTGTGTAAGGATGTGTGTGCGTTTGTTGCTCTTTCACGCAAAAACTACCGAACCAATCGCAATGAAATTTGGTTAGACAGCTGGGCAACATAAAGGCAAATTTTTATCCCGACATTCCTACGAGACTTCCGCGGGTGAAACCGCGGGGCGCAGCTAGTTATAACATAAGTTTAGTTTAGACAGATTTCGTTTTATAAAACGAGTCTGTTTATTTGATTGAATGCGTTAATCTCAGGAACGAACTGCTTTTATTTTGTTTTTTATTTGTTGCATAGTGCATTTATTAATGAAGGATATACCTAGTCTTGCCATAAATATTGTAATAAAGAAAAAAGAAAATTGTTAACTGCAAATAACATTTATTACT
>NC_052123.1:4384289-4400259 GCF_012273895.1 Zerene cesonia | reverse complement strand
AGATTCGAAATTCAAATGTAATATTTTTTTATAATTAAGTGTAACAGTATTTATGGCCAGACTAAGTATATATATAGGTGATAATATAATATCGCGCTTTATTCTAAGAACAGCTCTGAAAAATGTTGCAAAGCAGTAAATATTATTTATGTAAGTATAAAAAAAACACGTTAATCTTTAAAGGAAATAAATCTAAATCTAAATCGTCTCATTTCCCCTACAGTAGTATACCTACAGAAATACTGAATCCTGGAAATATTCATCTGTTTCACTGATCGATTTTCTATACGGACAAATAGGTGATCAACCTTCTGTGTCCGGCGCGACCGAGACATATTATTTTCTGTGCGTCCTCACCGAGATTCAAACCCAGGACCCGTCGGTCCTACGCACACGCGTTAACCAATGTACCAAGAGGCTGGCAATGTGAGTTATAACTGAAGGACTATTCCAATTTACGTGTCATATAATATGGTCAGTTGACGAGATGGCAACACAAAGTAGTCATCAGTAAAACGAACGCGCGCGACCCCAATTGTAAAAGATTCGTTTTAATTGTATCAATCAAAGACAGTCTCTAAGATGGGCGCAGCGTGGCGTTTGTCATTGCGGCGAATCGATGAACTGGTCAGTTTTATAAGGTACGACGCTGTGCGCCCCGGCTTCGCGCGTGTAGCCTATATCTCACTTGGCGAAGTTGCAGCTATCTAATGGTGGAGGAATTTTTGAAATCGGTTCATTGGTTTTTTCGTGAAAACGTCACAAACATACAAAATACAAAAGTTTCCCTATTTATAATATTATGAGTGCAGACCAGCCATCCGTCCGCGGGTTAGTCCGCGTGATCTTATAATTAATTTATCATTATGGAGATACTATCTTCTTCCGAGCCTTAATCCACCCCATAGTTGGCCACAGGCCTCCACGTGCTTCTTCCACGTTTCACGAACTCTTCCCACGGGTTTTATGGCTCTGGCCACCGCGAGACCAGAGCGTTTTTGGTTTCACCGGCTCACATCGGCCACGCCACGGTCGCATTCATCCTTCTCTTATTTTATTACCCACATACTTCCAAGTGAACCATGTAAATCCACGTATAGATAGATAGATAGGTAGATAGACAGACAGATAGATAGATATAATTGCATTTATTCCTCACCAAGTAACAAGGAGAAGAGAAATCGTGTAACGTCGGGTCACTGATAGAAAGGTACCTACTCTAGATTCTATTTAGATATCGGACACGTTTATGAGACGCGCGGTTAGACTTATGCTAAACGAGAATGCGAAAATGCGTTTGTTTGTTTGTCTTCACGTCGCACTGGAGCGATTTTACGGTAGGATTTTTTTGTTGTCTTTGAAAGCAATAAATAATGACTCCTGACAGAATTTCAAATTAGGAGGAAACATATATGTGTGTCTGTGTGTGTGTGTATGTGTGTGTGTAAGTATGTTCAAGAATTATTTCACCGTTAGACAACTCCACTGAGTGAGATAGGCGCATATGTGTACAATCGGCGGAGCCGGGGGCGAACAGCTAGTAATAAATAGTATATATTGGTCACGGTAGTTGCGACATCAAAAATGTATTAAGGTGGTCTGATATTACCTAATATAGAAGCGAGAGCAAACCAGTTGCAAAATACAACAATACCTACCTACGCTATATTTATTCTATACAGCCTACTCTTATAAACAATGTTGTTTTATTGCTCTGCCCATTTTAAAAAGATAAATAAACTACAATAACAATTTTTTAAACTTTCTCTTGTTTATTGTCTTTAAGAAATGATCTCCCGATGAAATACTGTGATAAATGAACCGCGCCATAAATTCTTAAAAAATCTTTAATATCTAGTCACATCTACACCGTTCGTTATTCAAATACTGACCACAGGTTAACATAATTAAATCGCTCTCGCCACCGCTACCGCTCATAAACAAATCGCTACCCAACCGAGTTTCTCAGAACGCTCGATTGGCTCAATAGAAGGGCACTGCCGTGGACCGACACGACAGATAAAAACTATTTCGCGTTTTTGTGATTCATTTAATATTAACTCGAGATACGGAAGTCATGGAAACGCGTACCTGTGTGTGCGACAATCGATACGTATGTCGGTGTGTGCGTGAATATATATTGCGGTGTGCGTTCTGAGTTTGTACTGTGGCAGTGGGTCATGTGCCTAGTGCTTTATGCTTGGTTCGTTTTTTTTTTGTTCGAATGCCCTAGATAGTGTTATAGAGTCTGAATTAATCCAACGTGCACACTAGGTTTAGACCGAGGCTTCGCCCGCGTAGTATAAAGCGTACACTATCCATTCTTATCTACCAAAGAAGAGTTACTTAAAGATTTTAATATAATGGCATACTAGGCTCTGTCCGAGACATCGATCGCACAGGATGACTGCAGTTTATTTTTTGACATATAAACAAATCAATACTACTACTTCCTTCCTATTATAAGTCCCTTGAGATCTTTGTCATTTATTTATTTATTATATTTATTTAATATTGAACTCATAATTATTTTAGTAGAATAGGATCTGAGACATGCTATTTTATATTATAGCGGGCGACTGAGCTGATGGTTCGCCTGATGGTGGAGGTGGTGCCTCTGTTAATGGGCTGCACGCTTTTTAAGACGTATTTAAGAGGTAAGGATTGACGAGTGGAAAGCAGGAATAGACTGAAAAGGGTGAGGAAATGGAAACCGGCTTCCCCACTCGCCGTACGAAATTCTTCTGTGGCGGTGTGCTGCTCCGGTGCGAGCTGGCCCAATTCGTGCTGAAGCGTACTCGACTCCCACATTCAAAAATATATGACGGTTATCATACATGTACATAGTAGAATTTAGAGCTAGGCATGCGCGTATTATGTGTCTATGTGAGACGTCGTTCAGTGATCCCTTCCCATATCGCGATACATTGCTGTTCCCGTACCACGTTGCGGATCAGACGAGCGTGTGTTTCATCGAGTAACGTGCAGTGGACATCGGACAATTTTTCATCGGCAAGTGCAACGATCGCTATGCGATTTGTTACTTGACATTTTTTTTGTTCTATAATCGACTCATTTTTGTAATCTCGTGAGAAATAATAAGCATAAAAACATGATCGCATGAGTTACAATGTAATCGAAAGGTAATGTAATATGTGGGCATGGAAAATTAACTAAGTAACACGCCTTTTCAGGTTTAGGTGGTTTGTAAGTCGGCACTTCTATGTGGATACTGTTTTCCGAACCGGTGAGTAATTACCTACTTCTTCATATATTTTGAAGAGCAAGCGCTTTTTAAAATCTAGTTAAATAAATGATTTATAGTTTGAGATTGAGCACTAGTTTAGAGTTTAATTTAGAGCTTGAGTTTAAGTTTTAGAAATAGAGTATTTAGAGGTTTAGCATGTCTCCGAGATTGACTTTCAGTTAGAGCTTGTGACCGAGTTTGAGTTAGATTATATATTTGAGTTTGAGTTAGAGTTTAAAGCTAATTTTTAATCTACAAGCTAATCGAAGCGGGTACTCCCGCATCAGGCCGCGTTATCACCAGGAACCGGAAGCGCAACTGTTGTAGCCATTGCGATAGCGCATTTACAGTTATTAGGCGTTATTTTTTTAGAGTTAACCGACTTCGATAAGGTGGATGATCTCAATGTATCTAGCTACCAATCATCAAATAACGCGTTAAATTTATTTTAAATCAAATTAAATTAATTTAATTTTTAAACCCGATTTATTTATTATATTATAATTAACCCGACGTTACGAACACTTTACAATCCGTTAGAAAAATTTTAATTTCTAAATGTATAACACTCGCGTAAAATCAAACACAAGAAAATACTATAGAGATATGGATATTATACTATAGAATTTACAATTCCACGTGTGAACAAGTTACAATTAGAATTTTTTATCACGTATTTAATTATTTAACAGAAAACCGTGAAAATAAAGTTTAGTTAAAGAAAAATAATCCTGAAAAATGTCTCACGTAATTTATGGACGCCCCCTAACAGTGAATAAACAACATCTCCGGAGGCGTATCCATAAGATTCTCACGTTGGACAATTACAATACCGTGTTTATAAAACTATCGTCTTTCATTGTTAATTGGATGCCTCGGTGTATCGCGATTATAGATCTTTGTCCTCTTTGCGGTTGGTACTGCGGTTAGTGGATCGCTTGGAACGGAGGCTACTGGTTCAATGGCGTGATAGGGCCCGGTGTGATTGAATATCTATCGTAATTAATTGTAAGTGATATATCAATAATTAATTACTTATGATATGATAGCACACAATTTTGGTGCATTTTCAGCCGACTTACAAACTTATGTAGTCTACTAGCTGCGCCCCGCGGTTTCACCCGCGTAAGTCCGTATCCCGTAGGAATATCGGGATAAAAAGTTGCCTATATGTTATTCCAGTTGTCCAGCTGTCTACGTACCGAATTTCATTGTATTCGGATCAGTAGGTTTTGCGTGAAAGAGCAACAAACACACACACACATCCTTACAAACTTTCGCATTTATAATATTAGTATGAAGTAGGATTTTAATTTAGCCTCAGAATGCTTGACGTGGTGAATCGATTTTGATGATTCATATGAATCCCCAAGAGTTTCACGACTGTCCCACACAGCGGGACACACACACACACACACACACACACAGCGGTACTCATGTACACACACAAACCGACTAAAACCACAACGCACGAGACTAATCCCAACCGTTTAATTGTCGTCCAATGCAGCGCTCTCGATTGGCCACATCCCGTGGTATGTCCGGCCATCGGTACCTACCCACCCACCGGCTCGAAGTGAACGAATCAACGGCTCATTTAACTGTACTCTCTTTCAAATTATAATGCTTTTCGTGCACATTCAAATCGAATTGAAGCCTCGAATTTCTGAACGAAATGACCAAGTCATCTATCTTAAATTTAATTTTTAGTTTTATAGCATTGAAATGCTTTTTTATAAATGAGAAATTTTGAAAAAATAGAAAAAAATTTATCACGAGGCAGGATTCGAACCTGCGTTTCTTGCCTAACCGTAGCAACGCCTAGCCCCTCGGCCACCCGTGATCCTGCCACAGTAATTCTTTCTTATCTATCTTAATTTACTATTTATTAGATACTAAGATAACGACGCTTACGAACGAGAGTTTTCTTTTGAACTCGTTAATCTCAATAACTACTGGACCTTTTTCGAATGTTCATTCACCGTTGTATACGTGCGTGATCCCCGTGTATGTACCACGGACAAAGCCGGGACGCGAAGCTAGTAAAATAATTAAGAACTTCAACACCGTCTCACAAAAAACAAAACAACAATGTTACAAAGAGGTAATTCATCACTAGACAATATAAAAACCTCGCTTTCTCCGTCCCTATGTCCCTATGTATGCAATAATAATCTTTGAAAACACGCAACGGACTTTAATACGGTTTGTTTTTTCAAAATAAAAAGAGTTAAATTCGAGAGGAAGGTTTATATGTATAATGACATCTATCAAACTAATAAATTAACTTAACGTTTGTAAAAAATGAACTCAACTTCTTAACCTATTTTCAACAACATTCATCAGTAGAAGCCTCCATTATTCGATATAAGGTATTTATAATGTACTAGCTGCGCCCCGCGGTTTCACCCGCGTAAGTCCGAATCCCGTAGGAATATCGGGATAAAAAGTTGCCTATATGTTATTCCAGTTGTCCAGCTATCTACATACCAAATTTCATTGCAATCGGTTCAGTAGTTTTTGCGTGAAAGAGCAACAAACACACACACATCCTTACAAACTTTCGCATTTATAATATTAGTAGGATAGTAGGATAGGATATCCCCGTACAGAGAGACACGTGGCAAGGGACACCGGAACGGGGTGGAGTAATTAAGCTCTAACCAATAGATGCACAAGCTCAGACCGAAACTAATCAACCCACACCCAATCTAGTGCCCGATTTAGAATCTAGGTAACCTGGCGATCCACAACAATGGTACGGGCATTGTTGGCGGACAACAATGCGCCCCGGCGTTGCGCGAAATATGATCCATTGTGGTCTCACGTCGCCATTGTGCGAAGGGCAGTCGACTTTCATTTCATCATTTCAACTGTCCATCTAGACTAATCTATGTTTCGCTAATGATATAAAGCTGAAGTGTTTTGTGTTTGTTTGAACGCGCTAATCTCGGGAACTGATGGGCCGATTTGAAAAATTCTTTCAGCGTTCATATGTGGAGGGAGGCTATGCGCTAAATATACTACTTACATGATGCTTAATGTACAGCGTAGGCCAAGCCGCGCGGCGTACATAGTATGTAATCATTAGAAAATATTTACATTCCTTAGAGTTTTCTCCACTATGGATCTCAGTGCAAAAATATAACCACACTAGCTATCCGCCCGGGCTTCGCCCGCGGTACATATAATATAGCCTATATCACTCATTGAAAATACAGCCAAGGACCAGTACTCTTTGCAAAAACAAGAATGTCCCCTTTATAATATCAGTTAAAATAATATATATTTAGTATTATTATATAGTAATGTATATATACTAATGAGTCAGCGTTCGCTGTTTACAATATTGGCACGTTTGGATTCGAGAATTCTCATACATATAACAAAAACCACCGCACACCGCAGGTGGCTGAGATTGCGAAAACGGAACTAATTACATATTGGTAGTGATAACGTGCAAAAGAATTTGTATTTTTATCTATTAGCTGTGGTGTTTGTTTTGTTTGAACGCGCTAACGTCGAGAAGTAATGGACCGATTTCAGTGGCGTAGCTATCATAGGGCCAGGTGGTGCAGTGCACCAGGGCCCAGGGGGCCCTCCAACCTCAGCTTTGAAAGAGGGGAGGAAGGCGGAAAGAGGGGAGGAGGGCCCGATTCTTTCCCTATGCAACAGGGCCCTTGTCCCCCTAGCTACGCCACTGACCGATTTCAATACTACTTTCACCGTTAGATACGTATACCACGAGGGCAACTGCGCCGGAAGATGCTTGGTTTTAACATAATGCTATAAATTTCGCAGCGATTTAATAACGTTTCACGAGAGCAATAAAAAAGATCCACGGGAGTGATGTTTGACGGTTTACTGCGGTGGACAGTAAACCTCGCTAACTGTCTTCGTCTCAGTCCGACTTGCCAGCAGTGGCGGATTTACCAGCAGGCTGAGTAGGCTCGAGCCTAGGGCGGCAGATTTTGGGGGCGGCAAATTTGGGGAACGATTTTTTTTTCACCTCAATTGAAATCAAAAAGATTTTTCTATGACGGTTTTCAGCTGATGCCTGCAACAAATTTTGTCGATGACTTTTCTCTCTCGCTTGTCATTGCACCTTTCGGGAGTAGCAAACTTCCACTTGCATTGTAAAAATAATATATGAAATGACAATTGTTGAGGCAAGGGCGGCAAAAACTATTCAGCCTATACCCTGAAAATTTGTAAATCCGCCATAAAAAGGGTACATGCATAGATAGTAGAACCACCTCCTTTTCGTTTATGGATGTCGCTTAAGGATAGCATGTGCCGTTGCGACGTGAATGACAAGAAAAGAAACAAACACACTTTCGCATTTGTAATACTGTGTAGGTACATT
The DNA here is from genome assembly GCF_012273895.1 of Zerene cesonia. Taxonomy (NCBI): domain Eukaryota; kingdom Metazoa; phylum Arthropoda; class Insecta; order Lepidoptera; family Pieridae; genus Zerene; species Zerene cesonia. Next base: position 4,392,646 of record NC_052123.1, on the reverse strand, counting down.
TCATTCGTAGTTTTATAGCATTGAAATCTACTATATAAAAATAAGTCGCGTTTTCCTTCCTGACGCTATAACTCCAGAACGCACGAACCGATTTCCACGGTTTTGCATTCGTTGGAAAGGTCTCGGCCTCCGTGAGGTTTATAGCAAAGAAAATTCAGGGAAAATTTCAACAGAAAAACGGGAAATTCATTTTTCACATACAGCCATCTGGTAGCGAAACGAAGTTCGCCAAGTTTGCTAGTGCTTTATAAATGAGAAATTTTGAATTTAAATAAATAAATAAATAAATAAAATAAATAGAATAGAAAAAAAAATTGATCACGAGGCGGGATCGATCCCGCGTATTGGCAAAGAAATTTTGAAAGAATAGAAAAAATTGATCAAATTTTTTTCTATTCTTTCAAAATTTCTCATGTGGTAGGTACATACCGAATTTCCGTCGTCTAAGTTCGGTTCTTACAAGTGCGACATCGCGGTATGTAAATAATTTATTATTCTTTATTTGTGTTAAATGGTACTACACAGACACCAACCAGCTTTCACATGAAAGAGTCATCAATTCGCCGAATCGTCAATTCTAAAGTAACATAGCCTCAAAGCCACAAAACTAAACGCCCAGTCGAGGAAGTTTTCTGATCCTCTATTCTATTCATTCTGGTAACAAAGCCGAAATAAAAACACATACGAATCGACAACCTCCACGTTTAATTGGAGTCGATTGTAAACAATCAGGTCCGTCAGCACTTTCCTGTCCGCTATTTCAATGGCATTGGCCATACAATTGATGCGACATGATGTAACGTCGAGGAAAAAATACATAATAGGTACAGCTCGGAGGAAAAGTTCGTTTGTTCGTCGAGGCTATCAACGATCAGTCTGTAACGGATTTATTACGTGCACTAGCCGCCCGCACCGGAATCGCGTGGGTGCAATTATAGTTAAACTAGCTGCACCCGGCAAACGCTGTTCTGCCTTACTCTTATCGTTTAGTGGTATGAAAAATAGATGTTAGCCGATTCTCTGACCTACCCAATGTGCTTACCAAATTTCAGAGGAATCGGTCAAGCCGTTTCGGAGGAGTATAGAGACTAACATTGTGACACGAGAATTTTATATATAAGATTAGCTGCGCCCCGCGGTTTCACCCGCCTAAGTCCCGTAGGAATATCGGGATAAAAAGTTTCCCATGTGCTATTCTAGTTGACCAGCTATCTACGTACCAAATGTCATTGCAATCGGTTCAGTACTTTCTGCATGAAAGAGTAAACAAACATTCATACATTATGCATGTATGGATGTTTGTTACTCGTTATACATCCATCCATACTTTCAAACTTTCGCGTTTATAATATTAGTATGATAACACTAATACTTTAACGAGATAATGTTTGATTGTTCGTAATTTCGCAGATACAACCTGAACTACTAGAAATGTAATTGTTTAGTAGTTATAGGCTATTTTTAACCCGCTTTAATTAGCCCCACCTGTATGTTTGTGTTTGACTTCTGTGATCGGTGGTACAATATAATATAGCCATGAGTTTATCTCATTATCCTCATTAGGACCTCCAGGACTAAATAATTTCTTAAAAAGTCTGCATAGGAGTGAGACAATTAAGTTTACGATTATTATTTATATTTTTACTAGCGGTCCGCCCCGGCTTCGCCCGTGATACATATATAGCGTATAACCTTCCTCAATAAATGGGCTGTCTAACACTGAAAGAATTTTACAAATCGGACCAGTGGTTCCTGAGATTAGTGCATTCAAACAAACACACCATCTCTTCAGTTTTATACTATTAGTATAGATTATTTGCATCTCAACAAGTGAGCACTAAAAGACAAGACTGACATAGGAGACAATTCTGGTGTGTTACATAATGTAAAAATGACAAACAATTTACATTCGTCAATGTACACCTTAATCGTTAAAATCATTGTTATTCGAACGCAACCCCATAGTACTATCTTATACATTTCACTTGTACAACGTATGCCGATGAAACAAACTCAATTATTGATGCAATGTACCATGCAATATACCATCAACACAACGCCATTACATTCGCTTCAATAATCGTTTACACAATACCGTGTGCTCGAAACTATAATCCGATGACGACGCAATTAAATAGTACAAAAACACCGCAAGAAATGGTGGGAATGTTGAGCGATGCCATTTGTTCCGGTGTGCCGTCGGCACGCGTGACCGTCGACGTGAGAAACTCTTCGTGGCAATGGTGTGACATTGGCCATGAGAATTTTGACGTGACGTTACGTGGCGTGACGTGACGTGACGTGACGTGACGTGAGGTGACGTGACGCGACGTGACGTGACGTGGCGTACGAGATCCATCGCGACATACGGGTCAACGATAATTATAATTTGATTACCCACAACGAAACCACTGACAAATTACACAAGTACCGACAACAAATCACTTTATGAATAACATATCTTCAAAATAAAAACAAAACACTCTGTATTTTCTTGTGTTTGGTTTCACGCGAGTATTATACATTTAGAAATTAAAAACTTTCAATTTATTAATTAAAAACTTTCAACGGATTTTAAACGCGATTTATTCATTATATTATTAACCCGACGTTTCAAACACTTTACAGCGAGCGTGGTCACGGGGAGTCTCACCGACTTAATTTCTAAAACACTCTGTACTAAACTCTCACTTGCTTCTTATACAGAGTATAACTTAAGGAAATTACTTAATCCCGGCGATCCTAATCAGGACAACACAATAAACACATGAAATTATTATATTTCCACCGATCCTTGATAAGTGTACACGGTTTGAATTAAATCTGTTCGTTTAAAGTGGCTCAAAATCGAGTCTAAACGAGACATACAAGTGCAGCTTTAAAAGGCGTGTTAAAAAGGACATCTCGCTTGCGTTCGAGCATTCTTTCGTTAGCCCACTTTTACAGCTTTCATACGTTATCTACTACACTATATACATTTAATGAACGATTGATGTAAATGAGGCAAGTACTAGCGTGTGACGGCCGCCACTGTCATACCTAAATACAACACTTATTATTCACCGCTAATCCTACTATTATCCTACTAATCCTAGCCTACTAATATTATAAATGCGAAAGTTTGTAAGGATGTGTGTGTGTTTGTTGCTCTTTCACGCAAAAACTGCTAGACCGATTGCAATGAAATTTGATACGTAGACAGCTGGACAACTGGAATAGCATATAGGCAACTTTTATCGCAATATTCCTACGGGATACGGACTTACGCGGGTGGAACCGCGGGGCGCAGCTAGTGCGCTACATCAGTGATCGAAATTCGATCTTCTCGTTCTTATTAATCTCACCTCCGCAGTTGTGACACATTCTACTTATGACATTAGTAGTGGGTTTGAAAAAAAAGCCAAAAACCAGTCTCATCATATCTGCTTCAATCTCTGTGCAACTGTAATAGACATTGAGCAAACGTCCTACTAATATTATAAATGCGAAAGTGAATGAGTATGTTTATTACTCTTTCACGCAAAAACTACAGAACCGATTGCAATGAAATTTGGTACGTAGATAGCTGGACAAGTGGAATAAAACATAGGTAACTTTTTATCCCGCCTTTTAACTTATATAGATAAATTCAATATCCAGTTTATAGCATTACTTTTTTAACTATACCTGTGCAAAAAATAGTACATTTTTATAGTCGATATTATCATCATAAAAACATAATAATACAATAAATTAACACCATTAAACCTAACAAGCTGCGCCAAAACATCTACCAATTAAATATTCGTCATTCCTAATACAAAACACATTTTAGCGATAGCGTAAAAGGTGTTTTCACCGTTCAATTAGCGCCTCGATTCCAAATAAGGAGACGTCCGTGTGCTTCAACCGCCAACGCGCGACTGCCCCGACCTTATGTGTTTTATGTGATTGTTTAAGATTCTACCCACATTAACTACATATAAAGCGTAGGTTAAGCTTTTTAGAAATGTGTTTCTTATTCGTTTAGAAAACGGCTAGTACTGTGACCTCTTAGCGTGATGTGATAAAATACACTATTGTATTAGTAAAATCTTTGGAAGCTAGCGAAGTTTGAATTGCTATATATGAGTTGTTATCTTTATTAAAACACTAGTAGCGCCCCGCGGTTTCACCCGTGTAAGTGCGTATCCCGTAGGAATATGGGGATAAAAAGTTGCCTTTATGTTATTCCAGTTGTCCAGCTGTCTACGTACCAAATTTCATTGCAATCGGTTCAGCAGTTTTTGCGTGAAAGAGCAACAAACACACACACATCCTTACAAACTTTCGTATTTATAATATTAGTAGGATTATTATATAAAAACATTAACATTGTTATCCATTGTACATACTTATATTCAGGGCACAAACATATCAAAGTCTAAGCAGTCACTACAATTAAAATTACAAAGAGATATTTATTTTATTGTAACTTTTCGTAAAAACTGCTATTAATACATGTTATAGTAAAAAAATAACAATTAGATTTAATTTCTGAGACTTATTTTAACAGTTTTATTGACTGCCATCAAATACCGAATGTATTAATGAAACTCAACAAAAACCCAGAACAATCTCGCACTATCATATATCATTTATATAAAAAAGCGAATCGATCGGCACGTACTTTAACTTAAATCTTATTTACTTTATAGTCTCAACAAAAAAGACAACCCGATATTTCCTTAAATACGAAACTTAACACTGGCGTAACTCAAATATAATATAATTTATTAAACTATCATTTGCCGCGGTTTCGTACGCGTTAAATGCGGAGTAGTTTAATATATGTTATTATTGAATCATTTTATTCTCTTAAAACAAACCCCCATCAAAATCCGTTGTACAGTTTTAAAGATCTAAGCATACATACATAGGGCCAGTCGCGGGAAGCGATTTTCCTTTATACTATTGTGGGAGTCGAGCACGCTTCGGCACGAATTGGGCCAGCTCGCACCGGGGAAGTACCACACCCCCACAGAAAACCGGCGTGAAATAGTGGCATGCCACTGTGTTTCGTACGGTGAGTGGGAGAGCCGGAGGCCCGTTTCCTTTTCCTCACCCGTCCCAGTCCATTCCTTCTTTCCAGTCGTTAATCCATTCCTTTTCCCTTACCCCAAAAAAGCGGGCAGCGCATTCGCAGAGCATCTACCTTTGCGAATGTTCATGGGCGGTGGTGATCGCTTAACATCAGGCGAACCACCAGCTCAGTTGCCCGCTATGACATAAAAAAAAAAAAACACTATTAACACCGATTCGGAAATTCGTCTCTACAGAGAACATCCAACAACAGACAGCATTACAACAGCTGTTACTAACCTTCCTTACCAAATGGAACAAATAAATACGGAGTCCATATCGTCTCCCCTACCCTTCCGCGTCCTTTCCTTCATTTCTCTCAACAATCCTAACCAAGTATTTTCTTGTGTTTGATTTTACGCGAGTATTATACATTTAGAAATTAAAAACTTTTTAACGGATTTTAAACGCGATTTATTCATTATATTGTATACCCTATATAGGGTTAATAATATAATGATAAATCGCGTTTAAAATCCGTTAAAAAGTTTTTAATTTCTAAATCCTAACCAATTTAAAATTGGCAATCCATTTGTATAGGGCGTAAGTCGACCTTACGCCTCTCCAAACGTTCATGGGCGATGGTGGCGCTTACCATCAGGCGACCCACCAGCTCCACTGCCGACGATGACATCAAAATAATTAAATACCTAAATAAGAAAACATCACGGAAACGGCGTCCAACCTTGAACGGGTCGCGGTAACCGCGTTACGATTGCGGTCGAAACCGCACCGCTCTCGATTCCGTTTCCACTGTACCGAAGGAATGTCTGAGGAGCGGAGGAGAGGAGGATCATTATATACACATCCAACACGCGACTAATTGTCTATATAGAATTATTACTATTAAATGTGATTTTTCGTTTAGTTATTTATTTATTTATCATCTAGTTTTAGGGTGCGGCTTTGTCTCCTACCAAGTTTGGATAAGATGTGGCCTATGTGTTTATACAGATCCTAATCTATCTAACTGGCGAGTTTTATCAAAATCTGTTCAGCCCGTGAGGCGTGAAAGATTTATGAACACTTAGTATACAAGTATGATAAATTGAAAATTTCACAACGCAAATTCTTTTCAAAATAGCGCTAGTTAATCATTAACACATTTATAAAAACATCTGCGTGTAAGTCTCATCAATATAGGTCTATCAATTCCGGATGTTTACCGACACACAAAAGCGAAAGGGAGAAAAAATAATCGTTAATAATTCGTACTCTACCTACACTTATTCTTTCATACAAAAATCCGTTGATTCGATATTCAAAACAGGCGCTGAAAAATTTAAAATTAACCTACCACGATTGACAACTTCCTATCCTAACTTCCTTCGACAGTTATAAGCGCTTAAGTAGGCATACATACACATAGGTATGTGGAGATGGTGAGAACAAACTGACAGTTTTTCATTCAAATTTTAGTTTAGGGTCAATCAGGTGCGATTGGAAACATTTGTTTGAACGCACTAATCTCAGGAACTACTGGTCGGATTTGAAAAATTCTTTCGGTGTTAGATAGCCCATTTATTGATGAAGGCTATAGGCTGTATATGTACCACGGCCGAAGCTGGGGTGGACCGCTTGTAAAATATAACATAACCTATCCCCAGAGATATATAATACAGGTGACGATTGTCGCATGTCGGATGTTTGTTATTCTTTCACGCGAAAGCAGCTGATCGTATCTGCATGAAATTTGATACAGCGATAGGTTATATTCTAGGCTAGCTGGTGTATTAGCGCAGTACAGATTAGGACATATACTCAATTTTATTCAGTACCACTACCGCGCGAGCGATGCCGCCGTCCGAAACTAGTAGTGCCGAAACTAAAATCCAAGATGGCCGACGGCCGGCACCACACGATCCCGCAAATGGGACGTGGACAACAGGAAATTGTTTTCCGTTATTAAAAACTCATTTCTATGTAATAATGAACCCTTTTTCAATCGTTGGAAATTCAATCATTTCACCAGTGGATAGAGTGAGTTTTTGTATGGTACAAGTGAAAACGAGGCTTAGAGTAGACGATATATATACCTGTTTCATCATAAACAATATTTATAGATAATAATTATGTATATAGGTGTATATACTCTATGCATTTAGAACAACGACCATTTAAAATGTGTTGTTACACTTTACACTTTGATATGAACAACAGAGGCACAGAGTAAACAGACCTCATGACATATGTAAATAGATTAAATTTTTAGTTTTATAGCATTGAAATGCTTGACTTGAAATAAATGACGCGGGTTCAAATCCCGCCTCGTGATCAATTTTTTTCTAGTCTTTCAAAATTTCTCATATGTAAATAGAATATACAGATTAATAAGATACATGTAATTTAAAAAATTAACAAAGAAAAAACAAGATTTACTGATAGAATCAACCAAATTGATTGTGCACGTTGGATTCCAAAACTACCCAACCTTTTTTAATTAAATTTGCACACTGTGTGCAGTTTGATCCAACTTAAAAGATAGGATAGATAATATTATTTTCATTACGGTAAACGCCTAACCGGGCGGAGCCGGGGCGTGCAGCTAGTACACATATCTATACTAATATTATAAAGCTTAAGAGTTTGTTTGTTTGTTTCTTTGAACGCCAAAATCTCAGGAACTACTGGTCCGATTTGAAAAATTATTTCAGTGTTAGATAGCCCATTTATTGAGGAAAGCTACAGGCTATATATGTACCACGGGCGAAGGCGGGGCGGACCGCTAGTATATATATACACAATATAAATATATAATAGATACAAATGATTCAAACTGTGTCGCATCCAAACAGGCACTTAGTTTACCGAAAACTATCGCAAGTGTAGGAAACCACCGAAACCACAGATAACAAAACAAACAATTTGAACAGAGCGCAAGAATCCGGCCGTCGGTGTTGACTGGAGTGTTATCAATAACGTGTATGTATATACATACGTATATATTTTGTGTTTGTGAGGATGTGTGTGCGTTTGTTGCTCTTTCACGCAAAAACTACTGAACCGATTGCAATGAAATTTGGTACGTAGATAGCTGGACAAATGGAATAACATATAGGCCACTTTTTATCCCGATATTCTTATGGGATACGGACTTACGCGGGTGAAACTGCGGGGCGCAGCCAGTATTTCATAAAACACGGAACCTACAAGACACGAAAATCCCCACGTTACGACAACAAAGCATATACTTAGTCTGGCCATAAATACTGTTACACTTAATTATAAAAAAATATTACATTTGAATTTCGAATCTG
>NC_052123.1:4373844-4383289 GCF_012273895.1 Zerene cesonia | reverse complement strand
AAGTAATAAATGTTATTTGCAGTTAACAATTTTCTTTTTTCTTTATTACAATATTTATGGCAAGACTAGGTATACAACAATAATGAAAGAAAAGCACACATATTTTTTTACGACCTCGCTCACCGTTTTACAGTTAATATTGCCACGGTTAAGTCAAACTGCATCAGTTAACATAACTACAGTTAGTGAACAGCTGTACCGTCACCTGTCTTTATAATACCGACGAATGTAAGTAATATTAGTAGATATATAACTAAACAAATTCAATAAATTCAAAATACAATACAATATACTTTATTTAACACATATAAATGAGGAAGATTAACAAACAAAGAAGAAAAAAACAAGAAAGGATAGAAACATTTAAAGGTTAAATAGGCGGCCTTATCGCTTTTAAGCGATCTCTGCCAGACAACTAAACTTTGGATAGGATATTATATTTTGACATTAGAGTAGAATATTTGTCCAATCTTATACAATTGCAGTTTCCGCGGCAGAAATAATTTTGTGTGATGGACGATTCATATCCGGATAAAGAAAAGAAAAAAGTAATTATAGTATTTTCAATGTGTTTGATTTTACGCGAGTATTATACATTTGGAAATTAAAGACTTATTAGTAACGGATTTTAAACGCGATTTATTCAATATATTATTAACCCGACGTTTCGAACACTTTACAGCGAGCGTGGCCTCCCCGTGACCGTGACGTGAATAACATAATGAACAAATCGCGTTTAAAATCCGTTAAAAAGTCTTTTAATTTCTAAAAGAAATGACAATAAATGTTATGTTGTAATGTTAATAAAAAGGCTAGATAATTTAAGTCTGTGAAGGATGTTTTGCATGTCAGTGTTAAACATACACTATTTATAATTTTAGGAATATTAATTTTTTTTTATGTACCTACCTACATCTAATATTATTTAGTAAAATCCATCGATAAAACATGAGAACACATTATCGAAAAATTATAAAAATATATATTATAATTAATAAATAGTAACACATTATCGAAATAGAAACGATTAAAAAATTCCAACCCCTATTTCTTCTGTTATTTTAACCGAAGAAATAAAACAAACGTCTCACTAACTCCGTTATAAATAAAAAACGGAGCCGGAAAATTAATTTTATAGAGTTACTTTTTTCAGTGCAATAAAAAACATCGCAATCTAAATCGTTAACACCTAATAAAATAAATACTTCACTTGTAAAAGAACCGCATTCATCTCTATCTACACAATACGAGAACCCATCAAAAATAATTCAACGATTACCGACCACCGCACAATGCATTCCACACTGGCACGACACAATAAACTATTGTCAAACTATTATAATATCATAACAAACAATCGTATGATCTATGGATCTATAGATCAATGATAGATACGTCGACGCGTGCGCGCGATCCGCGATTAACTAGATCTTGCAGGGGAAACTGTAAACACCGCAAGAAAGGGACGGATGGTGTTGCGGGAGAGGGACGTACAGTGATTTGTTTATGCGGTGTCAAAGGACTGTTTGAATAGCGGGGCACAGATTATGAAAACAGACACTTCATCTTCTTCAGGAGTTATGAATTCATTGATTTAAATACATTTGAAGTTGATATGGCAATGAATTTTCAATCCCACTGTCCTGAGTAAGACAAAATAGTAAAAGAGACGTGTAAAATAATATAGTCTAATCATAGTTTAAAAAACGCTTTAATATTATAATCAACTAAATTGTCTCACTTGCTCTTCTACAGAGTATGGAGTATACATGGAGATCATTCAATCCTGGTGAGCCTAATCAAGATGGTTAACCTATTGAAATAATGTATTGTCACCGGTGCTTGATAAGTGTATAAATATTGAATTGAATCTGTCCATTTAGATCAAAATCGAGTCTAAAGAGGCATACAAAACCTACAAACATATAGGTGAAAACATAAAAACATAATAATATAAAACAATATATAAGAACCTCGAACGAAACACGTGGGCAGACTGAAAATCAGCGCTGTTCGGGGGTTAAAGCCCGTCAACATGGCTGAGTCTGTCCCGATTGCCATGTTCATTTGTTTATGTTAATTTTAATTTATATTAGTTTGAATTTTTTAATTTATATTAGATTTTCCAAGGGTTTTTTTTATGTTAGTTTTTTTTATGTCGCAATAAACCTTGTTTCTTTCTTCCTTTCTTTCTTTACATAAAAAAATTACATGTGAAAATAAGAAATAAAAATCCTATCTGCTAGAATAAAGTCACCCATTCAGTAAGATGTTACTCACTGACTTGACAAGACAAGGGGACAAGTTTTGATATATTGACAGTGAATGCGATCGGACTCCCTTTTGATGGTTAATGAATGAAATATGATTATAAATATATGTATATATATCGAGGGAAGACACGTATTGTTATATAAATTATGTGCTGGAAATGCTGGTACGACATTACTTTATATCAAGCTAAATAAGTTTTAAGCTAAATGCTGTGGGATTCACTGCCATAATACTAATTAACAGGTATTTATTATTAAAACCCTAGAAGTATTAATTCACCGTACTTTGAAGACAAAAACACAACATTGTCAATAATAGTTATGTAATGTAGACTTTAGATTAACTAAACTTAATCCGTGCTTAGAGACAACTCGATACGTTCCGAAGGGTAAGCTGCTTGACTATAAAAAAAAAGTATGAAACTTCAGGTAACCTTATATTTCTTTGATGAGAGTTTTATCGGGTTTTCCAGATAAACCCACTCCCGTCTAACCATTACGTAGTTTCGTGTTTGAAACTCTAACTTTAACCTAGGTTTAAATTTTAACAGTTGTTCTTAGAAACCATTTCCATTATTAAATTGTTCTACAGCGAACTGATCTGTCGTTTCTGACCTACGGATAAAAATCTACCTATTTGTATGAAGGTATTATATGCCAAAAAACGAATTTATTCACATATGCGTTTACTGTAAGAAGGTATTTCATAAACCATGTAATATTTATAAAAAACTAGCATAGCGCCCGCGGCTTCGCCCGCGTGAAATTCGGTTATTTCGCTTTCATCTCCCTATTTCAACTCCTGCTACCCTTTTTTTCGCGATAAAAATCATCCTATATCCCTTCCCAAGTTCAGTTCTACCTTCATAACAAATAACATCAAAATTGGTTCAGTGGTTTAGGCGTGAAAGCGTAACAGACAGATAGACAGAGTTACTTTTGCATTTATAATATTAGTAGGGATAAAACCTCCTTATATAGTAAAATCCATTTCGATTTACCCTTTCAGCAGTAAAAGTTTCTACTTCCTTTTCAAAACGACTTTAAAAAAGGAGCAGGTTATTAATTCAATTGCATTTTTCCATTACCTCATAACATTTTACGGGTTTGAATCGATTTTACGATCATTATTTTATTTAAAAGCTAGTGACTGTCATACGCTCTCATTTGCATTGGTCAAGTTCCGACAATATGAAGGCGTCAAATTTTTTTGTTAAAAATAAAGTACACTTATTTTCTAGACTGTCGAGTCCCTAACACACCTTTCATCTACATAGTTCCTATCATCATACAAATTCATTCAATGTTTTAAGCATTGCGGAGGTACACGTAAAAATGAATAACTTCCATTCAACTTTTAATCTTGAAGCGCGTATTTTATGCACTGTGGATTCGTATTAAGTATTTAAGTGTAAACTTTCAAACATAGCATTTATGTATAAATAGAAAAAACTGCACTCAGTTGAAGAGTCGAAAAAACATCAACTTGAAAGTTGAAAGCTATGCAACTTAAGTTATAACTTATAAATAATGCATTGCTAGACATTGCAGTGTAAGTTACAACAGGGCTGTACAACGAACATCCTCTTTTAAATACTTATATGATGTCAAATAAATCGTACTTTTAAGCGTTTATTTCTTTTCTGTTTGTTAGTACGTAATTTAGGTAAAAGTTTATATAATTGCACCCAACTACGCCTCAGCACAATTCCTATTAGAATTTTTACACAATTAGAGTTAAATAATAAACATTTTGTGCCAACCCTACAGAAGCTTGACTGTAGGCAGCCCTGAGTTACATTAATCCAATAACAAAAGCACATTTGAACCGTTCCACTACTGCAATGCAGCTTCGCTTATGACGAGCTCAAATTAAGGCCAACCTGTATAAACTTCAAAAAGCTATGACCACTCAGACGCTATTAAATCTATACACGTATTCACTAGCGATTAAATTAAAAAGAAATCGCTCTACAATTATATAAAAACTTTTAAAGACTTAAATAAAAAATGTCACCGACGTCCCTAGGGATGACGAACCAACCACCCCAGATTCTTCAGAACTTTCTAGACGCAGCATTTCCTTGCGGCTAAAATACATATATGCAGTATAAAACAAACATGTCACATCTGTCTTCACATTAATCTATGACGTCTACCACATGACAAGTCATTATTGAGATACTCAGCGTGTAAGTTTCAGACAGTTAAGTACCGCTAAGTAATCAAGTGAAAGAAAATTAAATCTCACTTCTTACGTGAAGTATTATGTACAGTAGTACAAGTTGATGGTATTAAAAATGATTTTTTTTTATGACATAGCGGGCAACTGAGCCGGTGGTTCGCCTGATGGTAAGCGATCACCACCTTCCATACACATTCGCAGAGGTGGTGCCTCTGTGGACGCGCTGCCCGCTTTTAAGGGGACATTGACAACAGGAGAGAATCCATTGCTTTTATTTAAATGTGATGCGGATGGTTATATACTAATTAGAGTCATTATAAAATAGGAAGAATTTTGTATTTTTGTTTGTGATGGATAAAAGCAAAAACTACTGGACCGATGTTAGAAATTCTTTCACCATTAGAAACGCTGAGTGACAGTCCTTCTAATATTATAAATGCGAAAGTTTGTAAAGATGTGTGTGTTTGTTGCTCTTTCACGCGCAAAAACTACTGAACCGATTGCAATGAAATTTGGTACGTTGACAGCTGGACAACTGGAATAACATAAAGGCTACTTCTTATCCCGATATTCCTACGGGATACGGACTTATGCGAGTAGAACCGCGAGGCGCAGCTAGTAGTCTATATATGTCGGGCGAAGACGGAGCGAACTGCTAGTTCAGTATAATGATATGCTTATGATATGATTATTGTTATAATTTTTTTTTTTTCACCCATTCAATTCACTTCTATTTAAGTCTTTTTATTGGTCACATTACGAAGGCCTAAAAACATACCACATTAGAACTATCTAAAACACTAAAGTGACAACTTAATCGCTGCAGCGCTTAAGATAGCCGCTTATCAAGGGCTGATAGCGCTTACTTCATTAAACTATCTTCAACTGAATTCCATTCTATTTTTCACCTACAGCCGAAACACACTGTCTATTTGTTCATTGACAATTAATATAGTTTAAACACAATTAAGTGTTTCTAAAAATGTGTTTTTTAATTAAAATATTAATTACATATTATCTGTGTCCAGAGGACCCGCTCTTGCTCAACTTAGTTACAAAGTAGCTTATCTACCCACATAAGAACGGATAACGGATTGAATTATTTTCTCACAACTATTGCATACAATACACACACACACACACACACACAGTACAGTACAGTACAGTATACAGTACAGTCTGAATGATAATATTGCGATGAAACGGCTATGCCCTAGAACCGAAAGTTAGACCAAATATGACATCCACCAAGGCATTGCTGGCCAGCGTGGTGACCCACGTTTGGTCATGAGGTCTGTGTTCTTTTTGAGGGAGCGGATAGGCTGACGATGATTGTAATTACCTGTAACAAATAAACATTGATTAAGTGGGCTAGATACATTGATATCAGTTTACAATACGCAAAAGAAACCCCTACATAAATCGCAAAAAAAAAAACACTTTAAACCTCGATGCAATCGTTCTGCTGTGTAAGTCACATACATTCGACAATTAATTAGATAACATTAATACTTATATGCGTCTAGTTTTTGCAATTAAACCATCCAATCTCCAAATTATAACATTTGACTAGTTCGTACATAAAACAAATAATATGTATCATAGCAACTAGGAAAAAAGATACTCTGAAACACGTGCGTGAAGACGACCCACTGTTTTAATATACAGGGGTGTTATCATAACGTGCTGAAGCAGTACTAATTCCAACGTGGGTAAATGACAGAACGATACAGGTCGTCTAGCGCCATCTCTTTCCTACAATGGAATTAGTACTACTTAAAGACGTCACGGCAACCCCCCCAATTGATGACACTATCAAAATATTTGCTTCTGACAGCCTGCAGTTTACTGAATACCCGTAAAAACTATGTATAGACTATAGTCGGAAATTAAAAGCTGGAGACACAAATTGGGTCGCTGGTTGCGCCCTACATCCAACCTTATGAGAGGCTGGGGTGAAATCATTTTTAAATTACATCGACACTTCAGCTGGGGTAGTAGTTTTTATGAGGAATAACTGTGGGTTATTTTGTTGCAGTAAATAATATTAATGGCTCGTTATTCTGCGATTGTTTAATGTTTTTTTTGAGTAGTTTTATTTTTGGCATTTCACATACCTTTTACTGGTCTTTATCCCGATCTAGTTGCAGTGAGACACAGAGATCCTGCCTTTAATTCTGAGACGTTTTCCTTTATTCCCACCGGGGATCGAACGCAATGCCAGGAGTATTGCGTTCTACGCGTTGCGTTTGTTTTAAACACTACCGACTAACAAGTAGCGAAACGAGATATGATCTGTTTCTTTATACGGAAAAAGAAACCTTAATGTTACTACGGATGAGGGACCACAATTCATTCATTGGTGATCTCAAATAATTGTAACGAATCATTGGCAATAGGACATGTATATTTTTAGTAATCTAATATCGATTGAATTATTCTGTAATTGCTAACTACTAATCAACTAATCATCAAACACAAATTCATTCGTATTTCTCCTACTAGTACGTGACGCATCACATAGTTTAAATAGGTGGTTGAATAAATAAATATTTGAGCTTAAATTTGAATACTTTGCGATAACAAGTGCGTACTTGCGCTTTCTCAAGTATCGGCAGTAGCCCTACATTTTCCAGCGAGTGGCAGCCCTAAATTTCCCAGCAAGCGACAGCCCTATCCGGAACATTGCACCCGCGAAGCAACAATGGGCACGGCATTAAATATACAAGAGCGGCAATCGCCCCCGGCTACGCGGAGATAGCTTAGCTTAGCCGTGCTTACAGAAATCCAAGATGGCGAAACTAACTTTCAATAGAAATGAAAAATATTAAAATAAAAACTACGAGTACAAATACTTATTATAATTCTGAATTATTTTATGTACTGTTATTTACGACCTTTATTGCGATAGCCTCTGAAAATATTTTTCAATTTAAAATTAAAAACAAAGTCTATAATCTATATAACTCCTTTAGCTTTCTAATAGCACATTAAATATTAACAAAGAAATCAAATTCTCTTTCTCTATAAAAAAAAATATAAAAAAACACCACAACACGCGCGATCAAACATCTGCTGGCAGCACAATAAGGTTTCCGAATATTTTCCGCACAGTTGGCGGGTGCGCGGGCGCAGTGTGTCGCCGGCTCCGGTGTCACCATCTGGCCGGTGGAGGTATGTGCTCTAACATACTTATAATTAATAAATTGCTAAGATTTCTTTGTGCTTGGTTAAAATAAAAAAGCGACTCTTGAGTTAAGTACAAAAGGTCGTTACAAAACTGTAATATTAAACTCAAGATTTTTTCCAGAAGCACTTTTACGCAGTAACATAATTTACAATAGGCACATTAAACATTAATAATTTTTGATATATCTAGAGTTATCTCTTTTACGTTTACGGCTATCTCGTTCCCATTATAAATCAAATTTTATAATTTTCAACAGGCGAACCTATCATTTCTTTCTTAGTTTTTAGGCTTATTTATCACTCAATAAAAACAACCAAACGCGGTCACATCACGTCATGTCTCTTAAGATATCTCAGTTTAAGCCTAATATAATCCTATGTGCTAGGAATCCCTCAAAATGCCCATCCTACTCTCCCACACTTCATTCATACAGTATCCACTGGATACGATAGCATCGGTTTGTACCGACTCACAAATTAAAAAAACAATGACCAATCAATTCAACAATTACTGACCTATAAGCCGACAACCTTATACAACAGCATCCGCAATAACAATAACTAACCCATACCAAAAAAAAATCCACACACACACATTTGCATACAATGCATGCGTCTAAATGTCATAACAATATAATTGCGCGTACGCCACCTTCATTTGGTCGGTTAGCACACTTCCACATTAGGCGGCGTTCACAACGGTCAAAAAATTTATTAAAAATTAAATATAATTAATATTTAATTTTTAGTTTTACAGCATTGAAATGCTTTATAAACGAGAAATTTTAAAAGAATAGAATAAAATTGATCACGAGGCGGGATTCCCCTGAGGCACATGAAACCGAAAGAGTAGAAGAAATTCGAGTTTAATTATATTTTACTATACACACAATACAGAATAGAACGATAATATATAACTTTTCGTTTCGTTTGCTAGGTTAGGTAATCTAGCCGATAGTTCAACGATATTTATGTTTCATGGTAATGAATGAATGAAAGACAATGTGTTGCTAGGCGTAAAACTATACAACGGCTCGACTTTTTTTGATAAATTTTTTCAAAGTTTATGTTAACGCACAAGGCAGGTTCTTATGGAGAGGAAAGGCGCACTGCGGGTGAAGCCGAGGCGAAACGATAGTAGAAATTTAAACACCTTATTTTTTTATTTAATCAATACTTTATAGAAGTTTCATAAAACAATAAACGATTTTCAGCAATCGGTTTGAGCAACAAATTGTCGTTTTAGTAACTAAAGAGCAAGACAATTTTGGCGTTTTTTTTGTTTTTTTTTTTTTTTAATTTTCGCCGATTACATATCGCTAGTTTTACAAACCTACCATACCATATAATATAGTAGGTTTGTACTGATAATTACGATAAATAATAAATACTCTCAATGTTTAGAATGCCTAATCTAACACATAATGCTTAAATTATTATCAACAACTTATACAAGATATAACGTGTATAAAAAAAACATTACCATTTTCATATTTAAATAATAACTCATTTGTATAATTAAATTATATACATGTAATCAAATTATGCTTATTATAAATAAAAGGATTTCAAAATTAGAAACGTCTATTCTTCATAAAAAACATAACAAGACCACATATCCGCTGGCTGGATCCACTAGCTCGGTTGGCGGCTCTGTTATAAAAAAAAAAATAATAATAATAAAAAAAAACAATTCCAAATAATCCACAACAGTTGACATATGGGTCAATATACGCTATTTGAATAACAATGGTTCATTGAAAAAAATTAAGTTAAAATTATTATATCATCGTTTCCC